>NC_134644.1:96530764-96833274 GCF_030463565.1 Pelecanus crispus | reverse complement strand
TCTAATTGATTCACTTTGGTTAGGAGCGTGGTTGCCCCATACTGTTATCAACAGAGACTGGACTCTGATGCAATGCAGCCCATCTAAAATAAACACATCCCAGGTCAGAAGCATTAGTTAAGAGATCCAAACTGAATGAAATTAACCTGATTAAGGTGCTTGAGCTAGGAGCCAAGGCTTCCTCTGCAGTTGTTAGAAAGCAAAAGGCTTCCTCAGAGGAAAAGAGTTCAGACCAAGTTGAGCCCACGTGTCCACAAAGACAAGGAGGAAAGGCTGTCAGGCACTTGTAGTGAGTGGATTGACCATATAATGATAGTTTACTCTTTGTTTTACTTCCTCACTAGAAAGAATCATTTTCAGAATGAAATATATCTATCAAATCTTTCAAAAAAATTGTGTTGTGCTACACAAACAAATAGCTCTGGAGGAGTGCCTGTGGGATCAGAAGACTGTGTATACATGAAATCCAGATCTGATTAAGGGAGATGAAGTGTTCTTCACTTCTGTATACAAGAGATTTTTACTTATCATTCCTTTCTGATTACATATGTCCTATCCTTACAAAGTAAGGTACCAAGCTCCCTCGCAGCATCAGAGGAAGGTGAATCATGTCTGCAGAGGGCGTTCACTCTGTATTCCAGTTCTATCAAAGGATGCAAAATGATAAAATCATATGACATTGAAAGGTCAATTCTTTCTCCTTCAGGAAGAATATGTGGGAGCCAATTAACAGGTTAAAGTCTCATGTGATAAAGGGAAAGAACTGTACTATTTGGCTGACGTAGCCACTCAAAATAATGTGAAAGGTTAAATGAAGTGTTTCTCAGCACCTGATAGACTAAGGTTTTTACATTTAAGTTATCATATATAAAGCAATACAGTAGTGGTTGTGACCAGTCAAGAGCAGAAATATTGGCAAAATTCAATGACTATGGCATTTAATATTTTTTTAATCCATCTGTACTCCTGATGTGAGTTAGATACATATCAAACTGAATTCAATTGTCCAAAGGACTCACCATAAAGAGGACAAAGGGAATAACAGACATGTCAAATATTAATTCAGTTGATTAATTAATTAAAAAATTGTTTCATCCCTCCTAGCCCCAGCAGTCATAATTCTTTATTTAACATTTGTCCAAGATCACTAATGTAAAGCTCTGGCTGTTTGCTGGATGAAATAAGATCTAAGGATGCTTCACTAATGTCCATTTTACAGTCCCTCAACATACCTGGTAAGTACCTGTGAGAATTCCTTCATATGTGTATTCCATTACTGCAACAGGGAATCACACTGGGTTTGTAGCTGTTTGATGTGCAAGCAGGGCTAAGCATGATGTACCTGCTCATATAAGAGCAACATGTGGGGTGAGGGTTGGAAGGGACAGGACAGTCCTTTCTCACACTGCTGGAGCAGTACAAAGGGCGGGTTAAAATGTAAGTCTTACAAGAAGGGTCAAACCCTGATTTTGTTCTCAGTGTTTGTTCTGTGGAAAACTATAGGATATCATTATTTGAAAATTTCCTCCAGCATTAGAAATACAGTGCATTTATTTGCAATAAAATTAACAACTCCTACCTAGTGCAAATTGCTCTGAGTTCCCTTGACTTCTGCAGAAGAGAAATGCTGATTTACACCACCTAAGTTCTGAGTGCAAAGAATGTCAGTTATATGCATGCTACAGACTGCCTATGCACTCTCTCTGGACAGAAAAGTGAGAGGAAACATGTTTTGTCTCTAGCTGAAGGGTTTAGAACACACTTTAGGTTTAAAAGTTCAAAGCTCAAGTATTATTGGATTACCTCCGCATTTAGGATGATTTGTGGGGAAAAAGGAGAGCAGGCAGCATGAAAAGGAAAGAAAAGAGAGAGCAAAAATGGCATAAAGATGCAAGGCAAGGTAAACAGGTACAAGGAGACTGAAAAGAGAACAGGAAAAGGGGGTAATAAAAATTCTAACAAATTCTACCCATCAGTAATGATAGACAAGATACCATCTGTTCTTTTCTACCCAGGGTTTAGGAGGAGGTAGGGTTTCATTTGATGGCATGTGAAAGAATAGCCCTAGATTAAACATAAAGGAGTTCTTAGCGTACAAATATAGGTATACCATCACTGAGATCCTCATCCCATGTAAATTATTTCAGCCCTGCAAAAGTCAATCCATTCACTAAACAAACACAGAAATACTACTACTGAAGTTACAGTATGTCACTTTCTCATTAAAAAATGTCCATTACTTGGAAACTGTGTTTAAGCTGCTAATGCTCAAAATGGTTTTTTGTATCCCTCTCCATCTCACTGGAAAAATCCCACATGCAGGTAACACCTGAAGGAAAGTGTTGTTGCAGTTAGAGGACACTATTTAATCACAATTTAACATGCACACTGATCACCAACAGCAGTGGAGAGGAAAATCTCCATAAAGAACTTTCTCGCTTCCACAAGATTAAGAAACACAAGTCACACCATTTATTGTTGCAGCCCTCAGGACCTAAACCACAGACGAATTATTTTTCCATGGGTACAGAAAAGACATCATACTTTGCCACAGTGGATTTTTCAGTAACGAATACATCTACTGGATCAGCCTTCTCTCTATAAACCTGGTGTCCTCTACTCTTTCCTAGGCATCTGTTATGGTCAGATATAGGACATCGGGTTACCTGAATCTTTTAGGCTACTCCAGTATTGACAGTTTTATGGTCTAACACCTTAGAAAGGCAATGGGGGGCATCAATTCTAATACAGTATAAGAGAAAACTTAAGAATGCGTTAAAACTTAAATTCTTAATATTCACTGTCTCTCAGTGCCAGAATTAGGCAGTAATCAAGGAAATGACCAGTCAGCAGGTTTGCAACAAAGAAGAACCATGTTTTCATAGGATGTATTTAATGCACCCACGATTTAAATGCTGAAATGCTCCAAAAATTTCAGAGAAGATAAAGGCTTCCACTCACATTCATTTCCCATTGCTTTCTTATGCCAATCAGGAGAACAGCTATTCAACACACAGCTTTTTGAACAAGCTTGCAAGAGAGGAGAGTCTCTTTGATTTCCTGCTATTAGTCAGGGCAGAGGTCCCATTCTTGGCATACAATCCATTTCATGTTCCTTCCCTCTTGGTGCATGGTCAAACAACTAGGAAATTGACAGACAAAAAGTTAAAATGGGTAATTATTCTAGAGAGATCGTCTTAGAAAAATGGAAACGATCCGTCCTTGTGACAGCTCTTTATGAGACATACTACCACTTAGATACTGTAAAAAGTTTCACAATTTCATACAAAACAGGAAGATAATTTATAAGCACAATTACAATCCAGAAAAAGAATGTGCATCAAATTGCAACATCTTTAAAACTAGGTTTTATGCCAGAAAATAACACACTTTCAATTTAACTGTAATTTTAAATGCAAATACCAGTGGCCTTAGAATGAAGCAGATGTTGGGCTTTTTTTTCAGTGGAATGAGCAGTTGTTCATCTCTGAATCCTTGTCTTCTGGGGAAATATTTCAATGCCTTAGTGAATGAAGGACAGACATAGCTGGGTTTTGCAATACATTCCCAGGCAACCTAATTTTAGCTTCATGTTTAGAGCAATTATTGAAAAGTTGTAGACTATTATAGTGATAATTCCAGATTAAGGTCAAGTTAGGGAGGTTGTTTCTTTTTTATTATTGTTCTGAGAGAAGATTTTGCTACACTTGACTGTAAATTGTTCTGACAGTGAATAGAGGACAGACAGATGCTTCCACACATAAATTGGAAGTTGCTTTGGCAACTAGCTGGAAAATAAAATCCTCTGGGGTGAAAAACCTACTTTATTAATCCAACTGTAAAGGCAGCTATGACTGGTTGGGTTTCAGGTATCACTGGAGAAAACAATACACGGCTGACTGAACATCCTACTCTCCTCCAGATCTAGGCTTTGGTTTCCATCATCCCTCACCCCACAGTACGTATATATGTATATATATGATGTGACCCCCACCTACAGGGCAAACTTCCCACCATCCCTAAAGAGGGCCAGGGTGGTGATAGCAACAGTGTTCATGTTAATAATAACTGAAAATACCAAAGAGTTTACATAATGCAAAGGGCCTGACATCCTGTCCTGTTTGTGATTTTGGCATTTAGTTGGTTTTCTTCTTGTATATACATTATAATGCTGCCTTGTTGGCTAAAGGGTATTTCATGTTATGGCACATTCTGTGAATCTCTTCGCTGTGCCAGCTGGCACTTCGGGGTGAACACTGACGGGTTTTACCCTGGGAGCTGACACCAGTAACATCCCGTGATTGGCACAGCAGCCAGGGGAGGTGAGCGCTGTGCTGGGGAAATGGCCATGCCCCCTGGGTGGCCTGGAGCAGCTGGAGCAGGTTGCAATGCCTGGAATGGAAAAGACACAAAGAAGCAAAGAATGAAATGACCAAAGCACAAGCAAACAGAGAGAAGAGTGTTTTATTTAGCACACCCAAGCAGCTATTTTTAGACTTAGGGAGTGAACATGAGAAGACACTGCGTGAACTATGTTGTAGAAACATAAGAGGTTCAAAGATCATTTGGGCTGCACACAGGTGGAGCAAGACCTCTTACCAAAGAAACACACACGGCACACAACAGTACAGGTACAGAGCTCCATTCAGGGGTTAATTCTGCCTTACTGAATGGCAATGATTTTGTTGTCTTAATTAGAACTGAGAGTCAGTCTTTGATGTTTGATTAATAAAATTGCTTTTTCCCCCTTCCTTTATTTTGATCGTTTAGAAAAACAACATAGAAAAAAAAAAATTGGCTTAGTTTCCTCCTGGCCAAATTCTCTCCTGAAATAAATTGGCACAACTTCACATGAACCAGTGATTCTTTGTCCTTTTGAACCATCACAGAAATTGGATCAGTAGGTTTTATGAGATTTCAGAGGAAAGTTAAAATTATTTATGATGATCAAGACATACACAATAAAAAATCAAAACACCAGATCTATGCATAAGGGAAAACTGTATTGTAAAATTATGTTTAGAAACATAAAATGCCATACAAAATCCTTTTAGTTGAAAAGAAAGAACCCTTTATTCAACTGTATTTTATAAATACTGAAAGCTGGCCAAATGTACATTTTACGATTTTTTTTAATGCAGGGCATAAACTATATTTGGATTATATGCCTTAATCTAAAGCTAAGTGAACATAAAAGGAAATTAAATAAAACAAAACAGCTTGTACCTTTTCACTTTGTTATTAAGATTGAGTATTTATTCCTTATTATTCAATATGAGCATCCAGATCCTCAGCAGCCATTTGTCAGCATCCGTTTCACTTCTGTTAAGTGAAAACAACATTGGCTCAGGGTAGGGGACATAGGTTGAACCCTAGATTTTGAATAAATGTAGTACTAGCCTACATATTCTGGGCTTGAAATCTGAATCACATTTAGGTTTCAAGCATTCAAAGAAACACATTTCCTTTGCAGGCTTACACACTGAACAATGTGCTGTTGTATCTTTTTGTAACACACGTCTCGGACCTGTACAGTGACAATGAACCTACACCTATCAGGTTTGCATCCCTGGATAAACTACTGACTCATGTGCTTGCCCTGCCCAGTCTATAAGCCAGCATTTTCATAGTCCACCAGTAGCAGACAGAAAAAGTTTGGTAAGACAAGTTTTAATGTTATGCAGTTAAAAAAACCCCAACAACAACAACGACCAAACCAAAAACTGAGGGCAAACCTTGGCTTCTGTACAAGAAAACTATTTTATGGAACTGGTGGACAAAGGGCTTGAACTGAAAATTTACTTTTAAACTTAAATTCACAGCGGTTATTTCAGCTGACCTTGATATACTGAGAGATGGGTTTTTTTTGTATTTTGTTTGATTATTTAACTGTAATATTCTCTTTTCAATAGTGTTTTGTAGCTGGTGCTTTCTATGAGAAATCCTTGAATATAGCAGTACCCTTTTTCATCACACACTGAAAATGCATGATTGACAGTCCCCCTGGAAAGATAGGACTTCATGAGAGAAAAAAGGCAATACAATATAAATAAAATACATAAGTCAAGAATGTAGTTTCATCTCATTACAGCTAGAATAAGCTTGAATGTACAGAGCAAGAACGTTACATCCTTTATTTATGCAACAGTCCAAGTTCAGACTGGCTAGTCATGAGGCCTGAGAAGAAAAGTGAAATCTGAGGCCAAAACTCACTTTTATTCCTCTGTGCCCTTGCTACCATCATGGGTAAAAATGATGGATACAATGCTGAGATACATTGGGAAAAGAAATTATTGTCTCATAACCTGAAGAAAAATCCATGCAGGCATTTCCTCTGCATCTGGGCTCTTGGAAATGTCACTCATCATTTCCAATGGGAACGACTTTGCTGCTTGGATTAAGTCTGTGAATGCAGACACACGTGCGTGTGTCTGCATATGTGGCAGGCATCAGATCAGGGCTGTATAGGTAGAGGTAACCTAATTTTCTTGACTGTATCGGAAAGTGGACCAGAGGTCTCTGAAGAGAAGAAATGTTAGTGTGCTTAATGCCAGACCTGCACAATGAGACAGTGCTGTGTTCCTTCCTTTTTTTTTTTTTAACTCTTTTTCTCAGTTTCGTCACAATACTGACAGGTGCAATGCATAGATGGAATTTAAAAAAAAACCCTCTCCGATAAAAATCTCAAAACAACCCTCAGAACTGCAGTGGATGAATGACAGTGGGAAAAATTGCCCTGTTCACATAGTTTAACCAAATCATTTGTAACATTGTTTGTGTACACTGCCACTCTATTCCCATACACCTCAAAATCTCTTAAACTAATTATATCAACCTGTATGACAGACAATGCACAATCATGGCCTTAAGGGCACTGTGGGCTAAAAAATTTCATTGTGTTGTGGTAAGAGTGGTTTTAAACAACATTGTTGGAGATAAGGCAGGTGAGTTACCTTTCCCTGGCGGTTGGTCCAGTGCCTCCTGCCCCTGCCCTGTCAGTACTTGAGACATAAATACCCGCATTTCCATACTGAGTTGTTCCTGTGTTATAGAGCGTGATAAGTTCTTTAAAGAATCATGTATTGCTCCTTCCAAATAAAAAACTGATGTAGTGATGGCATCAAACAATTTTTGTTCCAATCCAAATTCTAATTTTATGGCTTTCACACCTCCTAGCATGACAACCTCACTTGTCGCCTTTTGCCTATAAATTGTATTAAGTCTTAGAGCTAGGCCTGAAGATTTCCCATCTGGGTTTCTACATTGAGGTCTTCTGAAACACTGAGAGTACTTGGCAGCTCTCTTGCTCTTCATAAAATCCCCTAGCCTTTCATCATTCCTCAAAATGATCTATTTTTGTGATCTTGACATCATGGTGCAATATCATTCCTTACTGTGGTGGTGTTAAACTTCGTTTGAATAATACATTCACTCTGAAGACCCATGCATAACTCAACTCTTCCTTTTCCCCACAATGGTGACGGCCAGTTTGGTTTTTTTTTTTTTTCACATAGGCCTTGTTAATCAATGTTTCAGGATCACAATATACCTTAAATTAGACCAACGTTTTGTTGCATTGGTCCAATTAACCTACTTCCTAAATCTAACCAAAACCACTATTATTACTCTGGTTTTCCATGAAAGTGTTTCCTTTTGTCACTATTAATTGCTTCTCCTACATTGCCAAATTATTCCTGATTTATTCTTGGTCTTTAATTCCTTGGTGTTGGTAGCTCTCGCACTTAAGGAAATTTTACCTCCCTTGCGCATGATTCCCACGCCAAACCTATATCTTGTGGAAAGTAATGTCATTTTAACAATTCCAGCTTTGCTACAGGAGACTGTGATGATGGTGCTGTTTCTCTGGCTTCAGACTCAGTCAGCGAAAGACGGTTGCATTGCTCCATTCAGCGAAAGATGGTTGCATTGCTCCATTCAGTCGTGGTGTAGGGCTGCTCAGCCAATATGTATCCCCCAGGGGAAGCTGAAGGTGATGCTCTTGGCTTCTCCTTCATATTGGTAAACATGCAAACAAAAGCAAGGTTTTTTTTTCTCTTTTATTTTCTTTCCTGTCCTTGCAAGAGTCACTATAATATCTATTAGCTTGAGGGCTGTATGAAGACATTCAGACACCCCTTGATACGGCCCTTACTGTTCCTGGGGTACTATTTGTGTCTGGATAGGTGCCATACTGCCTTCTTTGTTGTCATCCTTGCTTGATTTCCAGATGTGTCCACACCATGTTTCTGGATCCCAGTCCTCAGCAGGAACCGCCCCTCAGGCTTCCTGGACCTGTTACCATGTGCCTGTTTCCCCTTTTTTCTCCTGTACTGGTCTCTCAGCCTGCCAGGCTTTCCCAGTCTCAGTGCACTCAGCAGCTGCCTGTAAACATGTCTGCCTTTCTTTATAACCAGCCACATGTCCCTTCAGCTGCCAAATTTCACCCTCCCCTCTGAGAGTACATCACTAATTGCCACACAAATAGCTACACCGAGCACAAACAGCATTTTTTCTGATACTGTTCTTCGCTTTAGCTAATTCAGAATACAATTTCCCCCCATCATACCATACCAGTCCTATCTGGTCCTTGTCCCAAGGTCTGGGGTTATGATTTTCACATCTACTTTAGGCAATTTGTCCCATGGTTGGGACTAGCAGGAAGTCAGGGTTGACCCCTTATTCTCTCCTGCCTTGCCCTTCTAGCCTGTGCTGTTCTGCTAACACACCAGACGCACTAGTAATACACCTATGCATATCTTTTTTTTTTTTTTCCCAAATGACTGACCCAGAAGCCAGCAGGTGCTTAAGTTCACTACCCAAACCTTTATTGATCCAAATCAGTTCAATAGATTGCCTACATTCTTCAACAAAATTTTGCCACAGGGAAGAATCTGCTCTGTTCACACCGTTTAACCAAATCAGGATTGAGGTGGTTTATTGATTTATTAACTGCACATAATTAACTGGCAATCAGTGAACTACAAGTTATGAAATGCTAATAAACACCTATAAATTTTGAAACAACCTTCTAGGACCAATCAAAAAAAGCTCTAATCCCACACGGACACATATGCTCACACTGTTGTGAGCACTCACCCCATCTGCACACACCTGCACCCACTGCAGCTGTGGGTGGCAGGCCCCCGTGCTCTGTTTGGGGAGGGGAGGTTGCCCCATTTCTCCCCTGTCTCCCATGTCTGACATGGGCTCTCCAGCTCTGCGTGTGCACCTGTGGCTCCCCACACTCTGCCAACAAACTCAGGGGTTGGTGAGAACGTCCTCGTGGCCCCAGACACCCCGGGGTGGGGGGTCCCATGTGCTGCCCCATGCTGCCAGCCCCCAGCTAGACATGATGCCCATGGGGAGACTCCTCCATCATGGGGCTGCTGCCACTCCAGGGTTTCTCCACCTTCACTAGTACTTTTCGTGCCTCTCTTGTATTTCTTTTTTGGCTAACTTGACCTTTGTTTCAAAAGACTCTTCTAATGCCCTGCAACCACCTCTGTGATGATATTAGCCCCAAATAGTTGCAAACACATATGTATGTTGCAACAATCCTAAAGCTTTGGTCTACCATGCATCTGACCTGTCTCTCTTGCACAGGTGTAAAACTGAATTTGCTCCTCTGATGCCAAGAAGCATTAATTATTGGTGCTCATCAGGTACCTCAGGAAAAGAGTTTCCATTCTGTATTTCAAAATAATTTTCCATATCATTACCAAGAACCTGTCCCTGACATTTAGCAGGTGTAGCTCCTAATAGTTCCTGCAAGAGCCACTGGTTAAAGCATTGGGTTTTTTTTTCTTTTCTTTTGTGGCAAGGGATCCACTGTCTTAACAGTCTAGAAAAATTGGGCCAAATATGGAATATCACCCTTGGCTGCAATTCCTAATAAAATATAAAACCCAAAATGACAGACAATTTGGCTGGAGGAAAAACAGAAACAACCAAAGTTGCCAGCTGTCATTCTGACAAGTGACAATTTCTCCATGCTTGGACATTGGCTTATTTCTTTTGGTCACATCAATCATTTTTGTTTTCTCCAGTTACTCATGTCTGTTTATACTGCTGTAGCATCTGTTTGATTATTGCATTTAGGAATCTAACTTGAAATATTAGCTCTGGCAGACTCCATACTTACTCATACATTTTGCTGGCTAAACCTGCACAGCGGAAATAAAATGCACTTTGAAAGATACAGAGAATGGTATTTTCCTCATTTCTTTATTTTTAAGAAAATTGCCTGCTTGTTCTTCTGCTAGCAGACTGAGGTACCTGGGTATAAGACATGAGTGCGCGCTCCCTCTCAGATTTTAATTTTGTGTGATATTATTATTGTTAAGTCGGAAGAAATATAGGATAGACACTTTCTTGTTTGGACAGTTTCATTAAACTCTCAAGCAAAATTTTGAAAAAATCCCTAATTCCCCTTTTCAAGGTGATAATAAAGGTTCTGATGTCATTAAAAGGTGCTGCCAGTTGGACTCTAAAATGCCTAAGGCATTTATTTCATGTTTTTTCCTCTTTACAAGATACACCTATCCAGAATGTTATGACCATGGAAAGGTGTTTCCCCTTAATAGATGTCTGGATGTCCTACTCTTTTTAATCTCTCTTTGTAAGGCAGTTGGTCCATTTTTTTGAATAATTTAGTTGTGCTTTCTGCACCTTCTCTTAGTACTCTCTCGCGTGCTTCTTAGGCTGCAGTACTTGAGAAAGGGTGCTTTGAAGTTTTATACGGTGGCAAAATGATTGCCCCTGTTTTTTCCTTATACTGTCTAAGTGATGTCCAGAATTTTTCTGGCCTTTCTGGCTGCCATTGCACAATATGCTGAGGCAGCTCCGAGAGCCTGAGTTGTAACCACCAGCAGTTGGTTCAGCCCCATGTAAGCAGATTTTAAATTATTTTCCCTTTGCCTTACATTTGGGTACAATGAAGTTCATCTGACACTTTTTTACTGATGGAATCAAGCTTTACTGAAGAGGGATTTTCTGCAGTCCTTTTGAAGGAACTTGTTTGCTTGAGAGATCTCAGCGTCATCTCAGATTTTGAGATTTCATTACTCGTTAAGCCACTGATGGTGTTATTCAATAAAGCCACTTCTAGCACTGATCCTTAGGGGACCCCATGGCTGAACCTTCACCATTGTGAGAGATAAACTTTAAGACCTACCTTTTGCTTCCTCCCTGTTAATAAACTTCAGTCAATAAAACAATTTTTCTTCCAGTCCCATGGCAATTTTTTTTTCTTTAATAACACTTAACAAAAAAGGTGTTCAAAGGCTTTTTGAGAAGACAAATATATTTACTCCACCAGATCCCCTTTTTGTCCCTGTGCTCATTGACACCTATCAGGATGCTGCCTGTGTGTGAGGCCCGCTAAACTGCTAGGGAGGAGGAGGAGGAGGGAAGCACTCAGGGTCCTGACAGCATCCTCCTGGGATTCCTGTGGGATAGCAAGGCAGCATTTCTCTCTACAGAAGCCTTGCGGGCTCTTTCCTGACATACTGTGCTTATTCACAATCTCAGCTCTTGGAGATAAACTCCATCTTACTATCAGGGGTGGAAATCAGGCTCACGTGTAATGCCCAGCTTCTGGATATCACGTTTAATACTTGACTTTCAAATTACTCACAAAATAAACTCTCATTTTGAATTCAGCCGGCTGTAATGTGCCTTTATCTGTATGACAAGCAAGACAAATTTTCCCTAAATATAGGAAAAATACAATCCCCTTGGGCATCTTCCAGAGATGGTATGACATATCTGGAAGACAGTCTCTCAAGCTGTGCTTCAGGCTTGGTCTTCCCTCCCCCCGCCCCAAATTTTTGCTAATGCCACCCCTTTTGATTTGAAGTGCATCTCTTTTATATCATCATTTTAGGATTATCTTTCTTAAGCTTCTATATGTTTTAGATATTGTGGCCAGAAATGTTTTTTGTCACACTCAATGTGAAGCCACTCCTTCCTGGGTTTTATCATTAGCCTCAATTTATAGCTAGGGCCTACAACTCTTGATGAGGTGAAATAACTTGCTGCAGGGCCTGCTAGGGCTGAGCTGCAAAAAAAGCCCGGAATCCCAAACACTGGGAAAACAATCCAGATTTGGGGTTTTTTCCTCATGCTGACGCTTTGAAAAAGAAGTCTGAACATGGGCGCTCCTGATGTTTGACTCATTACCTCCACCTCTGAAAGGTCTGTTTGTTGTGTTTCTCCCCCACCAAGTGCTCCTAGCACCATGAAAGCATCAAGCCTGCAGCCTTGTCGTACTGCATTCCTGCATGTTATAAAAACTCTCTGCATTAAGGCTGTCTCCCCTGAACATAGAAGCTGGTTTACCATCCTTCCCCAGATATATTTCTGACTATTTCACAAAACTAAGAAGTGAGGCTGGAGGCTCAGATACAAAGCAAACTTCTTACAAATTTGAGAGAATCAGCTGAAAGCAATGAAAATTCATGGCAGTTTAGTGACTAAGTGGACCATGCTTGCTGGCATGGATTCCTGAGCTTCCAGCTGTTAAATGGTTCCTGTGACTTTCTGAGCTCTGCCACATCTCCTTACCTCACTGGGTTGTGTGGATTTCTTTAATAATCTCATATCAAGGCATATATTCAGGCAGAAACCCCCCATTTGTCTCTCCCTTTCCTGTATTGGTGAAATATTTCTAGAGGCTTGAGTGGCAGACACATGAAGAATAACCACCATTTGTATCCTTGAAAACCTTCTGTCATGCTTTCAGTCATAAAGTCCAGTGTGTCCTGTCAGTATCTGCTTCATAACTGTGCATCCTTGCACACTGAACACCAGTCTCCTTACTCATAACTATTCCATCAGGCCACAGTCCATTTTGTGTTTGCATTAACATTTTTGTTTCTGTTTTCCCACATTGAGGGATTTAGCTTCTGATATATTTAGAACACACCAGGGTGTGTTTGCTTGCATGAAAGAATGAGCTGATTTTGTAATCAATAATTTGACTTTACAGCTTTTTGTTCTAAAAGTAGCCACTTTTGGACACTCAAAGTTTACAGAAAGCACCAGTCTTGCCACTTTCTTCCTATTTTTATTTCCAAATTTCTTGACAGTTTCACAAAATCTTTCACACTCAAGCTCATTCATAGTTCATTTGCAGCTCTGAAATTCTGTTGCAAGCTTTATATCATAAAGAAAACTTTATTGTAAAAATACCTGAGGCAACTAAAGGTAATGTAGTGATACATCCTAGTAATCCACACAATCATTCTTCTGCAATAAAGCTGATGGGCAGGGCTCCAACTTCTCTACCAGATCCCAGGGATGGAGTATGAGAAGATACAAAACTCCAAAAAGAATGGAGCAAAGTCTGAGTTTCAGGGAAAACAACCAGTTTCAGTTAGCATCAAATACCACAGACAGCCACAGGCACAAATGTGCATGTCATAGAAATGCATAGCTATTTTGTTTCTTATTCTTCCTAGACTGAAAAGAAAATACTATTATACACCCCTAGTTCAGTGCCTGTTTTATTGATTGTATTGTTCTGGGCAGATATTTTATAGATTTTACACAGCAAAGGCAAAGTATTACCCTTAGGAAAGTCTTCTGAACCAAAAAAAAATCTATTATTCTGGCTTTTGGGCACACTGAGTGAGCCAAAATAAGCAATGACAAAAGACTGTAGTGTCAAATAATCTCATGAAAAAATTGGAAAATAACTTCTTTTTTTTCTAGATGGAACTATATCATGGCTTGCCTAGTGCTGTTTTAACCAGAAACAGTATTATGAGCAAAATATATGCAAAGATTGTACCGTAGAGGGGTGTTTAACTTGTAACTTGTAACTTACTAACTTGCACATGAAGTGGGTTATTCTGTGACCCTGAGCAATTTCACATATTTCCCAGGCTAGATTATATTTCCATATAATTGAAATAAAAATTAATGTAGCGAATTGTTTTAATTTAACTGCTATTCTCCTATCACTTAGAATTTGATGTATCATTTTACCTCTGAAAATCTGGCAGCCAGGCACAAATGTCTCTAAAAATGTCCAGAGAAAAAAAGAGGACAGAAAGGACCTACTCAAATAAGCATTTGTCTCATAAGAATGCTTTCTCAGTCTTGGGGGGGAAAAAAACCCCACCCTGCTCTCATACACCAAACCAGCTCACAGGCAGTATTGCTGTTACCTTGACTGGAATATATGCAACTTGCTGACATTAACCCTGTTTACGGGATGATGTTTTTATGTGGATGACCTATACCTGAACAATTTATCCAGTGAAGCAGATGAAAAAAAAAAACAAAACAACCCAAAAAAAGACTACTTTTCTTCAAGTCCAAATGCAACTTGTTTTCTGCCTTTCCAAGAGGCATTTTGTGGAAGTTTTTCTCAGTAGCCATGTGGTGGACATGCAGGTGATGCACAGTGAGTTTTTTCTTGAAGGCATATCAGGAACAATCAGAATAATTTGTGAAGGGGGCAAGGGGTAGGCTAGGCATCAAAACTGACCATGCAAGATAATTTTGCTCAGCAACTGATTACAGCGTATGAGCAAGTCCTGAAATTTTGATGCACTGTTAGACTCACCTGCAGCTCATGGAAATCAGTGTGGATCTTTCCACCAACTAAGAGCAAGCTGGATCACATCCCACATGCTTTTTCCATTCCATATATTTGCTGAGAATAAATCCAGTAAAGAGCTGAGGTTTTGCATGCATACTGTCCAACATAGTTCTTAAATACAGGTGTATAATTACACATGGATTATTTAACAGATGTAGTCTGATTAGTTTTTACAGTCGCAGCTCTCTAGGCCATGAGACACCATTCATGACTTCAGTGGAATAGAAGCCGAGAGCCCTTAACTACAAGCCCTAGAGTAAGTTACATGGGGTGTTTAGCTAATGCTGGTTAGAAACAGGACCAAGACTGGGCTTTGTGACTCTTCACTGCCTTCTTTCTTGGAAGGCTTCTGCCTCTGTCTTCCTGCTCCTGTCAGACAGTGAGAGCTGAAATAAGGGGAAATTTGTTGGTTACATACCTCCATCATCATTCAGATTTCCTACCCAAAACCACCAGCTTCTCCTTGACCCATTTTTTTCCCCAGAGGTTGAAACACAAAAATATCCTCCTCTTTCTTTATATCCCATGTCATTCTGTTACTGTTATACTATTTCATCAAACTTCTCAGAGCTAGAATTCATGTGGGGTGAAAAAAGAGGTTTTTACATACCTCTGGAATATGAAGCATGTGAAGAGTAATAAAATAGTAGCTACATTTTTTTATTGCTAATTTTTGCTATAAGGAAGCAAGAATTTTGAGCTAAGTTTTTAGTTTTCTTCAGGAGCTAGTGGGTCGACTTGTTCCCTAAGAAAAAATATTCACCTCAGGATAAGGTCTAACCAGTAACTGCATCATGCAGCTGTCCAGTTGTTAGATATGTGATGGTTATCCAGAAAATTTCCAATTATTAGCTTTAGTTCTTTCTTAGTGTTTTAAAGAAAGATTTAAAAAGCAGTCTCTATGCATCTCCCATGTAACAGAGACATTTCTGACTATAAGCAAGCATGTTTCTAGAAGCACAAATACCTAGGAGCTTTGATCTCTTTTAAAACCACTGAAGGTAGCTTATCTCAAGTTGCACAAACATGGATAATCTTCCTGGCTTTAAATATGTTCCAGCTGAGATCCTTCTTATGTCTTTAATGGATGTCAGTGAGTCTTTAATAGCTGATGACTTAGTCCCCAAGTAACACAGAAAAAAGATCAAGTAGTTCTGTAGTGCTGCTGAAACTGTATAGCATGGTGGAAATAACCTTAAGCCATGAACCTCAGTTAAGGAATGGAGCTACCAGCAGCCTTGCCATGCTGCCTTGCATTTACATATGCAGGAGGATAAAAGAAGCAAGTGTTTCCTAGGGTGTGGAAATTTCTGAACACTTATCAAGCACTTCTCTATCTTCAAGACTGCTGCCTGTACAAGCTTTTTTTCAGTCCTTTTCAAACGGTTTCTTCCAAATGGACTCACAGATGGCATGTTATTCCACACAGTCATCTGTTGCAGTAAGACCACTTGCAGGGACAAATACCATTTCTCCTGAATAAGCCTAGCAGAAATTGGTCAGTGAGGTGAGTTACACCTTTCACATAAACCCTTGCAGCGTACTCTGTGAACACTTTGAGCTGTGCTGCTTCAGCAGTCTGCTCCATAGATTCAAGCGTCATTGTGGTTTCCTGTATGGGTCTATATAATGCCAACTTTAGAGAATAATATGAAACTAATCTGGTACAAATCTAATACATTATTTACTGTATTTGTGTCTTTGTTGCTCACCACTGTTGTTTCTAAACACTAATGCATCTGTCCTCACAAACCCTCTGTATTATTTATGGTTGACTTTTGGTGAACCACTAGGAAAATTAATGTACTGCAAAATTAAAGGGCCACATCTTGCCAAATCCTAATGCAAAGCACATTGTGGGAGAAAGGCCATAGAGAATCTGCAGTCCCTTTCCTTGAGAAGCCTACATAAGGACAGGCAGGATTTCAGACCTTAAAAGTGGTGACAACTTTGCCATTACTCTTCCCTGCTAGCAGACTTTCAAAGGAGCAAGGCAGGCAGTGGGCACTGGCTCTGCCTTCCTCTCTCACTGGGACTTGCCAGGCAGCAAGGCATGAACAGCATGTGTGAGGCTCTCCAGATCAAGGCAGCTCTGTGTGGGCCAAAATGGAGGGTTAAAAAAAAAAAAGGGTTCAAATATTCCCAAAAGCACTCAAGAGCTGCGTGGCAATGGATCTTAACTCCTCGGGCCAAGGTACTGGGCATTCAAAGTGCCACAGCTAGGTATAGGCAAAAATAAAAGAGAAAGAAAAGGAAATGATGGTCCTTGGAGGTCAGTGGACTGAAGCGCCTCACAAAGAAGCCTAGTCCTGACTGACCAGGAGCATGGTTATGTAATACATCATTTTGTGACATTTGGAATAAAGATAAACTAACCTGCATTAAAACAAGAAGTTATGCTTGTAAGCAAGGCACTGCAGGAGCAGCACAGTTCTACTTGCCTGTGCTCTCCTCTCCTTGCCCAGTGCAGAGTCAGGGACACAGCACTGCAATTTACAGGTTGGTGTCTCTGAACCACTCCAGGACTGGAAACAGCAGAAGCTATTCTGGAAAGCAAATATTCCTTTCCCTAACAACAACAATGAAACAACTTTGCATGCCCAGCCAAACCCTCACAAAGCAAACCTGGCAGGGGACTCCGTAGGATATTGTACTATAAAAATCAATTTCCTGTGTGACTTCTGCTTTTTGTAACTGCTTATCTGTTTGTGTGGCATTTCCTACTACTTCCAAATGCACTGAGGGAACAATCTTCCTATGCTCCTTCACAACTCTTTTTGCAGTAAATCTAGCTTAAGCAAACCAGTTCGTAGCAACCTCTCAAAATGAATTTTAATGCAAAAGAAGAACATCTCTTGGAAAAATCATCACAGTTCATGTGAATTAACGAAAAGACTGTGTGAGACCTCGCTGCCTAGTCCTATAAAGAACCTCACTAACACAAATGATTCTCTCCGATGACCAAAAAGAAGAAAAACTCATAAACAATGAAGAATACCCTCTGTTTTTGCTGTGAGACTCCTGTTAGGTTTTTAGTGAAACAGCAGCTGAAGCATCTGGATTTGTTCTTTATTTCTTCCTTTTCCCTGATCTTTTCTGATTTTCTCTTGACATAATATTCTCCTGTAAATGCTTCTCCACATCATGTTTCCTATAATTTCTCTGCCCAAATATGTGTGTTTCCCTTTCTCAAAACCTCTGGGAAGGAAAATACACCACATCCTCAGCCAGCCTCTTGCACTTTTTTAATGAATCTCTGCCTTCCCCCTCCACATTTTCAATCTAAATTGCTCTAGCAAAAAATTAAAATGATTTCTCCTTACGTTTCCCCTAGTTCTCTTTAAGGGCAGCTGATGCTATTTTCTTATTAAAATTTGCCATATGGCTACCAAATTTATTAGTCCTCTGACTTTTGATTCTGAGGATCTCATGTGTGACACACACAAAGCTACATAGATGTGAATTAATCAACAGAGAGAGTGATCTAATTTTGGGGAAGTCCCACATTGGACTTATTTAGTAATTAGAAGTGACTGATCACTACTTGAAAAGCATACGAGATTGTTATTGTAACATTTGACAAGTAATATTTGAGTAGCTGGCTGAATAA
Source organism: Pelecanus crispus (assembly GCF_030463565.1). NCBI lineage: Eukaryota > Metazoa > Chordata > Aves > Pelecaniformes > Pelecanidae > Pelecanus > Pelecanus crispus. Next base: position 96,815,056 of record NC_134644.1, on the reverse strand, counting down.
TAAATGTTAACTAGCACATCTGAGGAGCAACAGAAATTGTTCTCCAAATGCATTATTCAAGAAGTAATTTTTCAGCCAGTGTTAGAGGTGATATTTGTCCTGTACTTTGCCAAAATGTTGTTCATTGTTGAGGCATAGTTTGGTATGTTTGCTGTTTTGTAAATTTGTCATTCTGCTGCATATTTGGAAAGTTCTGTGAACATGGCCTCAGGCTGTCAAACTTTGTTCTTTTAGAACTGCTCATATTTCATCCAGTGTGAAGATGGTTTTATAATTCAAAAAAATGCCAAGAATATTACAGTTCCATAAAGGTTATTTGCACAGCAGCTGCAGAAACACTGTGTATTTTGTTTGTTTCTGAAAATACTTTCAATGTCAGGTAAGAAAAAAAAAACCCTGAACATTTTGTGTTCAACCTAGTGTAAAATGTCAGAGCAAAAGTCAAGAAGTGCAAGGTGCTCCCCTAACACATTCTGACATTAACAATTTTTGATTTTATGAATATGTGCCCTATAGCTTATAGATTTTTTCCATTTCTTTGTTTTCTTGTACTTATTTTTTTCTCTTACTTAGCACTCATCCATGCGAAGAGGATTGCATTTCTAGTCAATTTTATGAACTATTTTCATCAGAGAACCTGATTCTTGGAAGTTAAAGACTGGCATTCTTGTGGAGGTTGCTGGAAGAGCACTGCATCAGGCCCTCTGAAGATCTGAGATTGAACATCTGCTCTAAATGCTGATTACTGGCATGTTCCTGATTTAGTTGCTGGCAGAGCCAGCTCCAGGCTTCTCAGCAGACTAATATTTTGCTGCTCAAGAACCTGACAGACATAGGCATAAGACATGCTGGCTGTAAGAAGGGGTAGAGCTGAGATGGAAGAATGGTGGACAGAATCTTGTCACCCTGTCCACATTTGGGGGCACAGGAAAACTGAGGGACAAGGGACACTAGGTAGGATGGCCGTCCCCTAGCAGGTACCACTGACCTAAACATCCCTCCTATTCCCTTTGGAAGCAGTAGCCATAGCCACCCTGAGCTTCCCAGGCTTTGATGAATTTAGATAGTGGGACAACTGATGATTTTCTTCCCATAGATATACGTTCCCCATATCAAGAATTTAGTGCTGTTCAGTGCTGAGACCGAAATACCTGATTTGGAAGAAATGCTTTCTTTTCGTGATCTTTCTCTGCCTTTGATAGTTACTAACCATCCTGGATAGTTTTGATCTGCTTCCCTGAATCCATAAGCATCTTCTACATACCATCTTATTTCTGGCAGCCTTTGTTCCCTGATATGTTATTAGCTTTCTTGAGTACCACTGTTGTACCAAGTCTCAGCTTGTACTAGGAAACCTAAAAGAATGCTCTTTGAAAACATAATCAAAGTGATTAACTGTATACAAGTGACTGGAAAAGACACTAACATTGAAAACAAGTGCTCAGCAGATAACATACTTCACCTTCTCTCTGACAGATTATTGAACATGGTTGTCTGAGTATTCACCAGCTTGACTTAACTCTGCCATTTCCCTCTCCCAAGCTTCACCTCCTTCATATTAATATAATAGCTGGTACTGGACAGAGGATTTCCCTGCATGGTCTGAGGCTTTTCACAAGGCAGAGGTATCACTTGGGGATATCAGGTTGCTATAGGAAGTCCCTTTAGATGACAGAGGATATAGAAGGATTGCTCTGTGCATCAATCGTTCCCAGCTGGAATGATCCTGAAACAGCAACCCTGTTCTCTTCTTCATTTTGCTGCATTGCCTCTTTGCCAAATGCAAACTGACAAGATTTAAGAGATGTGGCCTATTTGTTCTGTTGAGGTCAACATATTTTATTTCAAACTAGCCTTTATTCGTCTTCGAACGTTGGTCAAAATCTTGAGGCTGAAATACAATACAGCCAAACAAAACCTGTTCTGTGGTTTTAATATACACAACTGTGTCTTAGCCAGAATATAATCAATAGTAATATAAAACATCTGCAGAAATTCCACAGATTATTAATATTAAGGGGATACTTTTATATTACAGTTTGTATTACATGTAGTAATTTTGTCAGCAACTGCTAGAATTGTAACTGGTTGATTTGATGACATGATAAACTGCAGATGATACGTAATATATATTCAGATTTCATGCAAGCATATATAAAACCATTAGCTTTGATAATTTTGAAATATCTTACATCACAGCTGGCTTTGCCTCATGTAACCAGTTAAAAAGAACAAAACATGTCCTTGTTGTTCCCATAAAGTAAGTCATGAGCGATAAACATGCCAGGTTGAATTTACAGCTAGGTGGTAGTACCATTTTGATTTTGCTGATGCTCAGCAAGTCTCTACTTTGTATAAATTAAGCCAAAATGGAGAATATTTACAGTGTTTCTGATACTCTACAATATCTAATGTGAATTTACATTGATTCTCAGTACACCTCCTCTCATGTAAATATAAACACTGTTACAACAATCAAAATATATGAAGAATTTTGTATTCATAATTTCTCGATCAATATGGTCCATCATTTAGTTCTGAATATTAATTATTTAGCACAATTTTTGGTTCTCTGACCTTAAAGTTTTATCATCAATGCTACTTGTAACTATAAAAGAAGCCCAGTCCAGCAACACTTTTTTTGAAATGTCAGCTTCTTCCACCATGTTAGGGGATGAAAGTTTTCATATTTAAAAGAAATACTTCAGGTACTTCTGATTTTAAGTGTAAGATGAAAATTTAATAAGTATATGAGTTTGTATATGCAACTCATGCCTTTTTTTTAATGATCATTTATGAGATTTGAAAGCAATGTTTAAGGTAATCCACACATTATGTTTTTGTAGTAATGTCATGTTTTCATTAAATCTGAATGTATTTAACAGGATTTTGTGAATACCGTTTATTTCAAACAAAACCATATTCTTGTTTCAAGAAAAAATATCCTTGTTTCATTTTTCTAATGTTTTGTCTTTAAAAATGACCAAATTAGATTTCATTACAGTATCTGAAACATCATAGAATCATAGAATCATTTAGGTTGGAAAAGACCCTTAAGATCATCAAGTCCAACCCTTAACCTAACACTGCAAAGTCCACCACTAAACCATGTCCCTAAGCACCACATCTACATGTCTTTTGAACACTTCCAGGGATGGGGACTCCACCACCTCTCTGGGCAGCCTGTTCCAGTGCTTGACAACCGGTTGTATAAAGCAATTTTTCCTAATATCCAATCTAAACCTCCCCTGGTGCAGCTTGAGCCCATTTCCTCTCATCCTATTGCTAACTACATGGGAGAAAAGACCAACACCCCCCTCACTACAACCTCTTTTCAGGTAGTTGTAGAGAGTGATAAGGTCTCCCCTCAGCCTCCTCTTCTCCAGGCTAAACAACCCCAGTTCCCTCAGCCGCTCCTCATAAGACCTGTGCTCTAGACCCTTCACCAGCTTCGTTGCCCGCCTCTGAACACGCTCCAGCACCTCAATGTCTTTCTTGTACTGAGGGGCCCAAAACTGAACACAATATTTGAGGTGCGGCCTCACCAGTGTTGAGTACAGGGGAACAATCACTTCCCTGCTCCTGCTGGCCATGCTATTCCTGATACAAGCCAGGATGCTGTTGGCCTTCTTGGCCACCTGGGCACACTGCTGGCTCATGTTCAGCCGGCTGTCAACCAACACCCCCAGGTCCTTTTTCACTAGGCAGCTTTCCAGCCACTCTTCCCAAAGCCTGTAGCGTTGCATGGGGTTGTTGTGACCCAAGTGCAGGACCCGGCACTTGGCCTTGTTGAACCTCATACAGTTGGCCTCAGCCCATCGATCCAGCCTGTCCAGGTCCCTCTGCAGGGCCATCCTACCCTCCAGCAGATCGACACTCCCACCCAGTTTGGTGTCATCTGCAAACTTACTGAGGGTGCACTCAATCCCTTCATCCAGATCATTGATAAAGATATTAAACAAGACTGGCCCCAAAACAGGGCCCTGGGGAACACTGCTCGTGACCAGCTGCCAACTGGACTTAACTCCATTTACCACTACTCTCTGGGCTCGGCCACCCAACCAGTTTTTTACCCAGCGAAGAGTATGCCCGTCCAAGCCATGAGCAGCCAGTTTCTCCAGGAGAATGCTGTGGGAAATGGTGTCAAAGGCTTTACTAAAGTCCAGGTAGGCAACATCCATAGCCTTTCCCTCATCCACTAAGCCGGTCACCTTGTCATAGAAGGAGATCAGGTTGGTCAAGCAGGACCTGCCTTTCATAAACCCATGCTGACTGGGACTGATCACCTGTACATGCTGCATGATGGCATTCAAGATGATCTGCTCCATAACCGTCCCCAGCACCAAGGTCAGACTGACAGGCCTGTAGTTCCCCAGATACTCCTTCAGGCCCTTCCTGTAGATAGGCATTCCATTTGCTAACCTCCAGTCAACTGAGACTTCCTTGATGAGCCAGGATGGCTGATAAAGGATTGAAAATGGCTTGGTGAGCACTTCTGCCAGCTCCCTAAGTACTCTTAGGTGGATCCCATTCAGCCCCATAGACTTGTGTGTGTCGAAGTGGTATAGTAGGTTGCTAACCATTTCCGCTTAGATTATGGGGGCTTCATTCCGCTCCCCATCCCTGTCTTCCAGCTCAGGGGGCTGCCTACCCAGAGAACAACTGGACTGGCTATTAAATACTGAAGCAAAGAAGGCATCAAGTACCTCAGCCTTTTCCTCATCCTTTGTCACTCTGTTTCCCCCCACTTCCAATAAAGGATGGAGATTCTCCTTACCCCTCCTTCTGTGGCTAATGCATTTATAGAAACATTTTTTTATTTTCTTTTATGGCAGTAGCCAGATCAAGTTCTCATTGGGCTTTGGCTCTTCTAATTTTCTCCCTGCATAACCTCACGACATCCTTGTAGTCCTCCTGAGTGGCCTGCCCCTTCTTCCAATGGTCATAAACTCTCTTTTTTTCCCTGAGTTCCAGCAAAAGCTCTCTGTTCAGCCAGGCTGGTCTTCTTCCCCGCTGGCCTGCCTTTTGGCACATGGGGACAGCCTGCTTCTATGCTTTTAAGATTTCCTTCTTGAAGAGTGTCCAGCCTTCCTGGATTCCTTTGCTCTTCAGGACTGTCTCCCAAGGGACTCTGTCAACCAGGCTCCTAAACAGGCCAAAGTCTGCCCTCTAGAAGCCCAAGGTAGTAGTTCTGCTGACCCCCCTCCTTACTTTTCCAAGAATCGAAAACTCTGTCATTTCATGATTGCTATGCCCAAGATGGCCTCTAACCATCACATCACCCACAAGTCTTTCTCTGTTCACAAACAACAGGTCCAGCAGGGTGCTTTCCCTAGTTGGCTCACTCACCAACTGTGTTAGGAAGTTACCTTCCACACATTCCAGGAACCTCCTAGACTATTTCCTCTTCACTGTATTGTATTTCCAGCAGACATCTGGTAAGTTGAAGTCCCCCACAAGAACAACGGCTAGCAATTGTGAGACTTCTCCCAGCTGCTTATAGAATATTTCACCTGCCTTTTTATCCTGGTTGAATGGTCTATAACAGACTCCCACCATGACAGCTGCCTTGTTGGCCTCCCCCCAATTCTTACCCATAAACACTCAACCCTATCGTCACCATTGTTAAACTCTAGACAATCAAAACATTCCCTAACATAAAGGGCTACCCTACCACCTCTCCTTCCTTGTGTATCCCTTCTGAAGAGTTTATAGCCATCCATTGCAGCACTCCAGTTGTGTGAGTCATCCCACCATGTCTCCATGATGGCAACTATGTCATAGTTTTCCTGCTGCACGCGGCTTCCAGCTCCTCCTGTTTGTCGCCCATGCTGCGTGCAGCATGGGCAAATAGATGCACTTCAGCTGGGCTATTGATCCCGCCACCTTTTTTGGGGGAGAAACCCTAATTCCTATGGGACCATTCTCAGGCACTTCCATGGTTTTTAACACATCCATAACCCTTGTGTCTTTCTTGCTGCATGGATCTCCATCCCCTACCTCCACTGAGACGGCAGATAGAAGGACCTCACTGTCCCCAAACATTAACGTGCCACCCCCAGGCTTATCTCTAGCAAGCCTGGTTTTATCCCTTTCCCCCTTCAAATCTAGTTTAAGGCTCTTTCAATGAGCCCTGCTAACTCCTGTGCAAAGACCCTTTCCCCCCTTTGAGACAGGTGTACCCCATCTGTTGCCAGCAGGCCTGGTGTCATGTAAACTGACCCATGATCAAAAAAAACAAAATTCTGCTAGTGACACCAGGCTTAGAGCCAGGTATTGATCTGCTGGCTCTTCCCGTGTCTTCCCTCATCATTCCCTGCAACTGGAAGGAGAGAGAACACTACTTGTGCTCCTGATCCCTTAACCAGTTGTCCCAAAGCCCTGAAGTATTTCTTGTTTGCCCTCAGACTACTTGTTGCAACTCCATCGCTGCCTACCTGAAAAATCAATCACATATGTTTTCCTTTCCCTTCACTTGATCTGCTAAACAGCCCTGTATCATCACTACATCTGCAAATGACAACTCATCCCTGTTCAAAAATTATTTGAAGATGATTGTTAAAAAGGATGAATAAGACTGGACACTTACCTTGAAAATTGACTCCAGCTGCTTTCCTGGGGTGATAACTTTTGTTATGTATTTATGGTTTCATGTGAAGAATTTTCTTGTTCAAGCAACAAAAAGAAGTCACTCAAATTTTTTCATTAGTACTTCCACTGCCACAGGCTTGGGCAAAATATATTTTGTACTTCCAATGGTAAATTTTTATTGCAGCAATCTGTGGGTTTTATACACATATATGAAAGTTTAACAATGTGAAAGTGTTCAGAGAATTGAAGATACATCCAAGAAGAATGAGGCTACTTCATTTCTGACTATTTCTATTCTGCACTGGCATTGCAGTGAATGGAAAGAAGGCATCTGTATCTGAATTGAAATGCATGATCAACAGCCAGGAGCCTTTACTGGAAATGTTCTGTTATTTGAAGATGTGTGATGTTTCATTCCTGTGTCCATACAAGGTGAAAACAAAGCATAGTCAAAGCAGGGAAGACTATAGGTGTAGCTGCTCACTAGAAAATACCTGAGTGCCATAGACCCTACTGCCCTTTCTTGTCCAGTTACAGGTTGGAGAGGCATCTCATTCTTTATCCGTAACTCCTGAAGGATACAGCTGAATCTACAGGGCATCTACACTAATGCACGTAGCATAGGCAACAAACAGGAGGAGCTGGAAGCCCTTGTGCAGCAGGATGGCTATGACATAGTCACCATCACAGAAACATGGTGGGATGACTTTCATGACTGGAGTGCTGCACTGGAGGGCTATAAGCACTTCAGAAGGGATAGGCATGGAAGGAGAGGCGGTGGGGTGGCTCTGTATGTTAGGGAGTGTTTTGACTGTATAGAGTTTGACAGTGGTGATACAAAGGATAAGTGCTTATAGGTAAGGATAAGGGGGAAGGCCAGCAAGGTGGACGTCCTGTTGGGAGTCTGCTATAGACCACCCAGCCAGGATGTAGAGATAGATGAAGCGTTCTATAAGTGGCTGGCAGAAGTCTTCCAATCGCTAGCCCTTGTTCTTGTAGGGGACTTAAACTTGCTGGACATCTGCTGGAAATACAACACAGCAGAGAGGCAACAGTCTAGGAAGTTCCTAGAGTGTGTGGAGGATAACTTCCTGATGCAGCTGGTAAGTGAGCCTACCAGGGGAGGTGCCTCACTTGACTTGCCGTTTAGAAACAGAGAAGGACTCGTGAGAGATGTTGTGGTCGGAGGCCGTCTTGGGCTTAGCGACCATGATATGATAGAGTTCTCGATTCTTGGTGACGTAAGGAGGAAAGGCAGCAAAACTGTTACCATGGACTTCCGGAGGGCAGACTTTGGCCTGTTCAGGACGCTGGTTGGGAAAGTCCCTTGGGAGGCAGTCCTGAAAGGCAAAGGGGTCTGGGAAGGCTGGGCGTTCTTCAAGAAGGACGTCTTAAGGGCACAGGAGCGGGCTGTCACCATGTGCTGTAAGACCAACAAGCGGGGAAGACAACTGGCCTGGCTGAGCAGGGAGCTCTTGCTGGGACTCAGGAAAAAAAGGAGAGTCTACCACCTTTGGAAGAAGGGGCAGGCAACTCAGGAGGAGTACAGGGATCTTGTTAGATCCTGCACTGAGGAAATCAGAAAGGCAAAAGCCCAGCTAGAACTCAATCTGGCCACTGTTGTAAGAGGTAATAAAAATTTTTTTACAAGTACATCAACAATAAAAAGAAAGCCAAGGAGAATCTCCATCCTTTGCTGGATTTGGCGGGGGAACATTGTCACCAAGGATAAGGAAAAGGCTGAGGTACTTAATGCCTTCTTTGCCTCTGTCTTTAATAGCCAGACCAGTCATCCCCAGGGTTTTCAGCCCCTGAGCTGGAAGACAGGGACGGGGACTAGAATGGACCCATAGTCCAGGAGGAAGCAGTTAATGACCTGCTATGCCACCTGGATGCTCACAAGTCTATGGGGCCAGATGGGATCCACCTGATAGTACTGAGGGAGTGGGCAAAGGAACTTGCCAAGCCAATCCCCATCATCTATCAGCAGTCCTGGTTAACAGGGGAGGTCCCTGATGACTGGAGGCTTGCCAATGTGACACCCATCTACAAGAAGGGCCGGAAGGAGGACCCGGGGAACTACAGGCCTGTCAGCCTGACCTCGGTGCCAGGAAAGATTATGGAGCCATTCATATTGAGTGCGTTCAACAGGCATGTGCAGGTCAACCAGGGGATTGGGCCCAGTCAGCATGGGTTCATGAAAGGCAGGTCCTGCTTGACCAGCCTGATCTCCTTCTATGACACGGTGACCCGCCTGGTAGATGATGGAAAGGCTGTGGATGTCATTTACCTGGACTTCAGCAACGCCTTTGACACTGTCTCCCATAACATTCTCCTTAGGAAGCTGGCATCTCATGGCTTGGACGAGCATACTCTTCGCTGGGTAAAAAACTGGTTGGGTGGCCGAGCCCAGAGAGTAGTGGTAAATGGAGTTAAGTCCAGTTGGCAGCCGGTCACGAGCGGTGTTCCCCAGGGCCCTGTTTTGGGGCCAGTCTTGTTTAATATCTTTATCAATGATCTGGATGAAGGGATTGAGTGCACCCTCAGTAAGTTTGCAGATGACACCAAACTGGGTGGGAGTGTCGATCTGCTGGAGGGTAGGATGGCCCTGCAGAGGGACCTGGACAGGCTGGATCGATGGGCTGAGGCCAACTGTATGAGGTTCAACAAGGCCAAGTGCCGGGTCCTGCACTTGGGTCACAACAACCCCATGCAACGCTACAGGCTTTGGGAAGAGTGGCTGGAAAGCTGCCTAGTGAAAAAGGACCTGGGGGTGTTGGTTGACAGCCGGCTGAACATGAGCCAGCAGTGTGCCCAGGTGGCCAAGAAGGCCAACAGCATCCTGGCTTGTATCAGGAATAGCATGGCCAGCAGGAGCAGGGAAGTGATTGTTCCCCTGTACTCAACACTGGTGAGGCCGCACCTCAAATATTGTGTTCAGTTTTGGGCCCCTCAGTACAAGAAAGACATTGAGGTGCTGGAGCGTGTTCAGAGGCGGGCAACGAAGCTGGTGAAGGGTCTAGAGCACAGGTCTTATGAGGAGCGGCTGAGGGAACTGGGGTTGTTTAGCCTGGAGAAGAGGAGGCTGAGGGGAGACCTTATCACTCTCTACAACTACCTGAAAAGAGGTTGTAGTGAGGGGGGTGTTGGTCTTTTCTCCCATGTAGTTAGCAATAGGATGAGAGGAAATGGGCTCAAGCTGCACCAGGGGAGGTTTAGATTGGATATTAGGAAAAATTGCTTTATACAACCGGTTGTCAAGCACTGGAACAGGCTGCCCAGAGAGGTGGTGGAGTCCCCATCCCTGGAAGTGTTCAAAAAACGGGTAGATGTGGCACTTGGGGACATGGTTTAGTGGGCATAGTGGTGTTGGGTTGATGATTGGACTGATGATCTTAGAGGTCCTTTCCAATCTTAATGATTCCTAGTTTTTACTTTCATTATAAATAACGCAGCCACCAAGCCAGGAAACGTGAAATTGCTACTCTACCCTTAATTGGTTTAGTGGTGGACATGGTAATGTTAGGTTAATGGTTGGACTGGATGATCTTAAAGGTCTTTTCCAACCTAAACGATTCTATGATTCTATGAATAGCATCTGGGTACATCTATCCTCAGAAACAAGTGCAGGAGGAGTTGAGAGAGATCCTTGAAGTGTCAAATATGCGGCCACCTCTGGAACATGCAAGATATAAATGGGTTTGACTAAGTCATCATTCCAAAACATAGGTATTTACTAGTCTGTATGCCATCCGTATAATAACCATCTTGATGTTTCAGGTACTCATTTTGTACATTTTATAAATAAAGTTATCATGGGTTGCTCTGGAACAGCTGTCCTGTTCTCTCATAGTGTTTTAGGGTAAACACTTGCAGAGATGCTGGGTATCCCAGTATGAAGAATTTCTCAAGAGAACTGCTCTTTTTTTCTGTTGTTCTTTTTTTTTTTTCCCCTGGGTTAAACAAAACTAGCCAATTTAAAAGAATGCACCTGGCCTGGAAAGCCGTAATGCCATTAAATGCCTTATGTCTCAACATAGTGTACGACAAATTGGCATAACTTTTTGGTCCCATACTTGGGTGTATTTCATTCCCATCTGCTTATTTTCTTTGATGTTCCCAGTAATAACTGACAGTCACTTGGGTCTCTTAGCTATCATGTGCACAAATAAAACCTGACATTGCTTTCATAAAATAATGTCAATAGTATATCAAATTCTCCAACATATTCCCTGCACAGCTGCACCAAGTGACAGAAACAAAAACTGCCTTCAAACGTAATTTATAAAATCATAAAAGGAGTGAACTGTTCTCCCTTTTAAAAGAAAAGCTTAGCTAACTTGTAAACAAGATGACAAATCACGAGCAAGTTGGTTTAGGATTTTTTTCCAGGACAGGAAAGGTCATTAGAAACATTTTTTTTTTCACATCTAGTACTTCCTTACCAGAGGCAGCAATATAAACAGGCAGAATAATCAGTGAAAAGACTCATCATTAAAAAGAAAAATAACTTCTTAAGCCTCCCATAATTTAGAAACAAAAATACAGATGCAGAGGGAGAGAAATTCAAGTGCTTTACAAATACAACAGGCTTTATTCTCCTTTCCATCTGAAATCTGCTGTTTCCAGTTTAGTACAGGCACAACTTAGGCATCAGTCACAATTGCATTTTGGATCTTCTAATGCTTAACATTGACATATGTTCGCTATTGCTAGAGAACCAGCACATCAGTGTAGACTTCTTACATAACTTCTTTGCCCAGCACAAGGCCAGGTTTTGGTAACAAAAAATAAAAGAACAGCATAACATTTGATTTGGTCACCTTTATTTCAGATGGAATATCATCATGTTAAGTGGATGTTTCTAGTAGATATTTTAGAATCACAGTCTGACTTTTGTCAGTCAGGTGTCTCTTCTAACCAAAATTATTTTTTATATAAAAAACTTGAGAAATTTCTACACTTAGTCCTTCTGAAGCAAGCATCATCTGGCTTCATGCTGCCTTTACCAAAAGCAGCAATTCATTAAGGACCAATTAAATAGTGCAAACAACTAGATTGTAAGTTTTGAAACCTAAGACATATTTTGGTATATGTAAACTGAAGTAATTTTAAGCCATGAACAAGTGACATAATTAGCATACTGGAAAATATTAAATGCTTTGAAAATTTTGAAACTGACTGCATTTTTCAGCAAAGATGGTACAGTAAAGGCATGCAACACAAGATCGTAAAGATGATGACCATTTTGCTTTCACTTGAACTTGAATTCTCAGCTATCTATTGGTATATTCTAAAGGAACCTGAGAAAACAAATTTTTCAAACCAGATGTTATTACACAGTATCAAAGTCCACGGTTCAGTACCAAGTACTCACATATAGACCAGCATCATTATCTGTGCTAGAAGTGGAGGTAAGTAATCTTTCTGTACCACTGCACTTGTAATAGAAAGAGGCATTACTATATTTTGGGCAAACCACTGGAAACATCAAAATGGTTTCACAGCTTTTTGAAAGTTATATGTGCATGTTTATCTTGGAGATTATATATAGTTGTATAGACATATGTACTAAATGTACTAAAAAGATATGGGGTGGGACTCTTTCCTTACAATGGCTGTTGAATTCAAAGCAGTCTTGACTAGGGACTATACGCTATAGCTATACCTAAATACTATTTATTTATTTTTAACAGAAAATTACATTGCCGTTTTCTTTATGATGCAACAGTTTTCAAAAGGATAGGAAAGGATGTAGGAAGACTAGAAGAATGTAGAAAAATTCCTGCCTGTGGTCTCCTCACTGGCTTACAAAGCTAGTTAGGTGCTGAGGGGACCATGTCTTCCCCTCTCCTAAGGATGTGAAGACATAGGGCTTACATCCCCCGTACCTCCTAGAACACCCTTGATGTGGAGCGGTTCTGAACTACCTCCATCTGCCTCTTAGTATGATTTCACCAGTCACAGCAAGACCCTGATCTTAGTTTGAGTTTCCATACTCCACTGTAATGTAAATAATTAATGAGAGTAATAGTAAGCAACTTGCTTACTGCTACTCATGACAAAGACAGGATTTGGATTTAGATGAAAAAATAATATGCCAGCAGCCAGTTCTGAGCCTTTAAGACTAAGACACAGCTTGCCTTTGATTTGTAAGACATGATACCTACACTGCAATGTGCCATATTTGTAAACCCAACCGTTAAGTAGTATATACCATGACTAATGTAGGAGTATACAGAGAACGCTTGTTTGTGGAAACATTTTGCAATGTTAAGATTTACCAACAATTTGGAACTGTGAACATGAGGGAATTTAGTGAGCGGCCCTGATGAACTGTTTCTGTATGGACTGACAAATACACAGAGGCTTCAGCAGATGTTCTTTAGCTCTTAAACAATATTTTATGAGGTGGCAATGTGTGTGGTACATCAATCTCAGTTTGGCTTTTCCCTATTCTCTTTCTTCAAAATGGGGCAGAATATTGTTCATGAACTGAGTATTTCAACTATCAACACGGCATGTTCTTACTTTCTCAGTGTGAGTGAGTTGGTGGAATTACAATTACCAATTACCTAGCAGTAATCTACTTCTTGAAGCCCAGCAAATAGCATTAATCTCGATTGGTTGGCTCAGTTATGGACTGTGACTCCAAAACCTATTACCTTCCCTCCCTTCAAGGGATGAAGTAATTTTGCACCAGTTTTGAGCTGATGACATATTTTTCCATGTAGCCAGTGAGTTTTGGCAGTCATTCTATCCTTTATTATTCTCCTCTTGAGGAAGAAGAGGTATAAGACAGCCCTGTTATTAATTCAGAATGTACCAAAGAAACTGGCGACTACACCTTTGAATTGAGAAGGCAAAAACACACTCCCATAAAACAGTTTAAAATGCTGCAGCTTGGGCTTTAAAATCTTTCCCTCTGAGGTGTGACCCTTTCAGATCTTTAAAACTAAAGAAGTTTATGGTTACATTTTTCTGGTTTATATGGCAGCTAATTACAGCATGCTGATATTGCAGCACAATGGATAAGTGACACTGAGATATTTCTTGATCTCCATAGCTCCTTACCAGCACCCTAACAAGCCAGCACATGTGGTCCATGAGGTTGTATCTTGACAAATTATGAAGGCTGGTAAGGTAGGACCTTTCGGGACTCTAGGATCATCATCACTGGAGATCTCTGATAGGCCAGACAAGCTCCTGTCAAGCATGGCATGAGTTATGAATAGCAGATTCTGCCTATGGGCAGAGGATGAAGACTTGATGATCCTCATTTCTGTGAGTCTCTGGCTAATATGACTGTTGCTAGGGTAGTGTGATCTGTCTTCAGTATTTAATCTTCAACATATTTCTTAGGCTTTTGATAATAATAACTACCAATAGAACTGCTAAGAGATATTTGTTATTCCTTCATTCCTCAAGAAAGCAATACTAGTTCTCATACAGTATTAATGCAAGGAAAATAAGGAAAGCCTGAAAATTTATACTAGGTGAACTATTGTCATTACACATAAGATAATTCATGAAAGATGAGCAAAGTTTAGAGATCAGAAAAAGATGCATCTGAGCACTACAGATTCACAGGTTAGGTAGCAACTAGTGTGCATTTAATTAATACCTACCTGCTGGAACTGGCCATTTTTAGATGAATTAAAGTCCATGGTACTAAAACTATCCTTTTAAGCTCTCAACATCCTTCTGTACAATCATTCTGCCAATGCCTTTTACTTGTGGTGGTTCCTATCACAATGATTCCTTTGCTACTTGAACTCTCTGGCTAGTCTTAAAAGCATTTTTTTTTTTGAATAATTGCCAAGTTAACACATCTCATCATTATTATTTCCATCATTGTAAGGTCTAGCATAAAAGTCACAGATGGAGCTGCTTTTATTGTTTTTTTAGCTTTTTTTGCCCCCCCCCCCCCCTTTTTTTTTGTCCTATAACTTGTCAAATATGGCCTGATTTTGCAAAAAGCTGAATGTCACAGGCAGCTTCTCAGCATTCAAAACTCCTTCTAGGCATCCAGTTGCATCCTACAGAACATGGCTTAGCCAGTAACAGATCTGCCTATAAGCAAATTACTATAAATCATACCATACCCGTTGAAGATATTTCTTGATAATTGTATAATTGTAAAACATCATCCAAGATTAGATACGTAATTAAAATGTATATACAACTTGGCTAGTCTCCTAGAATCAAAAGAAAGAGAAAAAGAATAGGGATTCCAGGGCATCTCAGTTAAACACTGAGAATATCCACCATACATTTATAAAACAACAAATTATTTGCATCTCCTGTAAAACAATTAGGCATCCAGGATGAATTGTAGCACAATAGTATGTCTCATACCCATATTTAGCCGTGCCCTGACTTACAGCCCTATTAAAGATCATGTGTACCTTCTGGAATGCTTCATTTCACCTTATATTTGTACGTTATCATTTCTGCATGTTTTTTTTTTTTTTTTTCCTCCTTCACTGCAACCAACTCCTTGCAGCCTAAGCATCAAGTGCTAACTACCTGAGGCAGAGCTTTTCAATGTACTCAGTTGCCAAGTTCTGTGGCTGATCTCATATAAACTACCCTATTTTTTGCACTCTAGATAATTTCTCTGAGTGTCACTGATTTATGTAAATAGGTTGGATATTAAAATTAACCATCATTCATGTATTATTCTTTACATATACATGCATAAATACATATGCCTAGGCTTAAAATACATCAGTTATTTCATGAATATAACTGATGGCATAACAGAGACACATCACTCATCTTGAACTCACTGATTTAACGTAGCTTAATTTAAAGTAATTATTAGAGAAAGGGTTCACTTTGCCCTTTCCCTTCTACCCTGGTATTATCTATTCACTGGAGATACCTTGTATAGTTGCCAATACTGGCAATGTGTACTTTTTCTGTGTATTATATTCAATGCATATATGCCAGAAAAAAGAGGTTCACTACCTCCTGTGCTTTTTCCTCTTCCCTTTCTTCCTCAATCTTCTCCTCTGTTCTGACCATGTTTCCTCCCCTGTTACAGTTCTGGGGCTTGCTGGTGTCTTCATCCCTCAAAATCAGACTGCATAAAGCTCTGAGTAACCAGGTGTGATATGACCCCTGATCCTGCTTTGAGCAGGAGTTTGGATTAGATGACTTCAAGAGATCCTTTCTAACCTGAATTATCCTATGATGCCATGATCTCTGAGACACTTCAATCCTTCATACAGAGCAAGCCATCCAGCTTTTTTGGTTGGGTTAGGGAGTTACAGCATTAACGAGTACCTGTATGCAAAAACCACGAGCTAAATGGCAGTAGCAGTAGGGACTGGAGTCTGTGTCACCTGCCAGACAGGCTCCCTGCACCTTGTGGAACTGCAGTGTGCTGTGCAAGTATGCTGGGATACAGGACGACATGCTTGATTGCTCTTTAATATAATTCCTGTCTCTTTCAGTGCTTTACACAGAGAGGGGTCTCTGCACCTTTTTTTTGTCTTTCTATTATGCTGTATGTGGCTCCAGCCTCAGTTCAAGCCTTCCCCTGGAGACAAAAATGATTGTCTAAGCTTAAGCTTTTCTATGGTGCTCAAAAGAACACTATGTGCTGGAGACTGTGATGTACCCTAAGAATAAATCTTATATGTGCATTTCTCTGGCATTCAACACTACGCTGTATGCTAGAGGCAGCTTTGAGGCAGTCCTTAGGAACAAACCTGTCTATGGCTTTTGTGCAGCATGCAACACCACACTGTGCATTAACTCCCTCTATGAGAGAGCCCTTTAGAATCAGCTTCTCCCCTATATAAACAGAGAATACTGACATGTAGATTTTTGGATGAACGTACACTCAAACTGTGCCTTCCACCATGCAGTGAGGCTCTGCTCTGTGCCACCTACACAGAGGAAGAGAGGTGCCCTCCAGCTCTGCATCCTGTACCACTGGCCTCCTGTTTTCCCCAGTGTTTTCCCGAAGGCTGGCATGTCCCTGTCACCTCCTCACCTTCCTGTTCTACAGTAGAGCCAGGCCACCTGGGCACAATGCTGTTTAGTCTCTTAGAAGGCCTGTCTTTCCAACCACCACACAGGAAAAAGGGCTCCTTTCTTGTCTTTCCTCAGACATGAGCAGAAAAGCAAATGCGAAAAGGGAACCTTAACGAGGAAACCATTGCACCCTTGCAGTGGCAGTTAGATGTTTTATATGTATCCTAGTGACTGCAGCTACTTTATCATACAACACAATGCCTAAAAACATTTTTCTTAACTGCCACAGTTCAATTTCATTACTTACCAGTACTTAGAAATCTCTAGGTAGTTTTCTTTACTAGAAAGCTGAAATGTCTTCAATCATTCTCATATATTGTAGCATGCTATTTTACAATTCTAAGGTTCCAACTTTAAAATATTGGCCTACGGGGCTCCGACGCTAACACTTGTAAGACCTGCTGGAAACTCCGAAAGGAACAACACTTTTATGAGTAAAAAGGATGTTAACAAAAGGCTGTATTTTTATAATACTTTTTAACCAGTTTAAGAGTTGACTGATGCTGGAAGAACTGTGCACCATAGCACATCTCTTGCCTTTGGCAATTGGAGAGGGAGAGACAGGTTCAGAGCTGGAATTTCTGCATCAAAGAGTAGAATCTCAAAAGATTTGGTTATGCTCGGATAATGATCATCTTAGCAATTCAACAGTTACTCTACTTCAGGCATGGCCATACAGCCGGATCCCTTTATTTTACCCCTTCACTTTTTTAGAAGGTGAGTTGAAAGAACTGCTTCGCCCACCTTTAGAGACTTCCACTGGGTTTTGGGGTTTTTTTCAGGTGAAAGAACGAACTCATTAATAACCCATTGATTTTCCAGTAAACCTTTGTGAGATATATTTCCCTGAACGGTTCTGTTAGAATTTGCTTCAAGTAAATTGCACATCTGCACATCAGAAAACAAATAAGCCCCGAGTTAACACTTTCTTGTGAAAAATCAAAGCAAGCATTATTACAAAGCAGCTATCATTATCTTCTTCCATTTGGTAAGACAAGATTATTTTAAAGACATCATCTTGGGAAGGAGCAGCTCTTACAAATGTCTATTCATATCTACTTCACATAGTAATTTATCAACTAAGGTTTTTCTAACCCGTATTTCAAAAGTTTTAGTGTATTGTTAAATGTTAGTTCTATAAAATTACATCAACCATACTCCAGAGCTATTGCCATGATTTTGTTATTAACACAGTTTATCTTTGCAGACATCATATACAGACACAACTATGGTGTCCAATCTGTATATGTGGCAACTCAGAAAGCCTCAACATTTACATGTTCTATTCACAGAGTAGCACAAAGCTATAATTTTTCTTCTTTGATTAACATAATATTATATTAACATCTTCTAGTCAAGGATAGACTACTATATATCTTATACATGTTTAATAAACATAGTAAAGTATAGGTATTACACATGAAGTATGTAACATGTATAACTTAAGGCATGGCTGTGCATCCTGCTTGTTACAGTGATTCAGGAAATAGACTGGAGGATGTTGTAAACATCCTTGTTGCCCATGCATTGGTTTTCTTTCCATGAAAGCTGTGTGTGCTTGTATGAGCACGTGTGTCTGAAGAGATAAGACCACAAGTGTGCATCAGGGGGTCTCATCCCATGAAGACCCTGGTTATTGTCAGAGATTCAGGGATTTGGGAGCAGTCTGTGGGTGCATGAGTTAGAATGCAGTCTCCTGTCTGCCCTCTGGTTCAGACTTTAAAAGAAGGAAAAAGTTTCCACTTAATCTCATGCTTCTCAGGACTTCTGATTATATTGCTTAAAAAGAAATCAAAATAATTGCCTAAGGGGATGTGGGGTGGGGCGGGCTGTAAAGTTTAATTGGATTTTGATCTTGTCCACAAACTGAAATGGTCACCTTGGCCTGAAATCATGAAAGATGAGGAGAGTTTCTCCTAATTACAGTGTAAATTCTGAAAAGTTCTTCCTGGGGATATTTCCTTCGAAACTCAATCAGACATACTTAATTATGAACAAAATGTTTGGAGATTTAAATATGTTAAAAAAGAAAGGCAACCTCCTGGTTTTTGTTTTCTTTCAAAGAAAGACTGAAATGCATAATTATAAGAACTGGTCTGCAAATGATGAGGTTCATGATTGTTTGAGTTGCTATTGAACATGTAGCTCAGCTACTGAAATAACAGAATTAAAACAAATATCTTTCATTTGCATGCAACAGCAAAGAGACCAAGGGTTAGGAAACCTTTGCAGAACCCAACAACCTTTCAAATAAGGATACAAGACTGTAATGTGATTGGATCAAAAGCTCAATACTATTGTAGATCCTTTGCCTAGGGTTACCAGATCTAATGAGCCGAAAAATACTAATAGATCAAAGTCTAGTTTTGCCTAAAAGGTCTAAGCAATTTACTTAATGAAACAACAGACATCCCTAGACTTAGACTACAGTTGGTGATGATGCATCTGGCTCAAAATTTCAGCTAAAATCCATGTATAAGGCAACCCCACAAAAAAGATGAACTGAGAGAAAAAAGCAGTTAGCATCTGATAGATGTAGATCATTTAGGGAAACAAACAAACAAACCAACCTCATAAGAGGGTCATCAGCCTTCAGAAACTGAGTAACTTTTTTTGTATCTTCATTGTCTGTGGGCTGTTGATGATGTGAGACTTGTCACTGTGTTTCAATGACAAGGTAGGTTCTGTGGAGCAGCAAGTCCTTCTAATCTTATGCTTTTAAATTTGTATCTTAATTTCTCATCGATCTTCTCTAGATGCTCTTGTCCCCCACCCAGATCCAAACGGCAGAACTTGAAGCCACATGCCTGGTCATACTCACTGGATGCTTCACACTCCTAAACGCTATGAGGTTTGCTCCATTAGATGTCCAGGAAGCCACATCAGTATGCATTGCACAGGAGAATTAGTAGGCATCAAAGAGAAGCCCATCCTCTCTTCCCTACTTTCTCCTTTCAGCCCAAGCATCAAAACAGGACATGTTATTGCAGGCTACATCCACAGGGACTTCTGCATCTTTCCCTCCCCTCCAGGAACTGCTGCAGTCCTGACACACTATTGTGTAAAACAGTTACTTAAGCTAGTTGCCAAGGTAAATCAAGAACAAGCAGACAGGTCACAGAAGGAACTGAAGTTACTTACACCTCTTACAACACTTATTTCTGTTCAGTAATCATTGATATGCAACTCCTTACATAATAAAATACTGAGATTGGTCCTTCTTTAGGTACACAGCTGCATTTTATTTCAAGACATGACAGAGTAATTTGAATCAGTTTTATAAACTTATTTTTCTTTTTGCCAGCTGGAAATAATTCAAGAAACTATCCTATTTGGTTTTTAGCATGCACAATGTACATTTATTTATTTCTTCTTTCTGATATACTCTTCAGCCACAGTCCCTAAGAAAGTATATCACTTAAGCAGAGATAATTTAGGCCACTAAAATTAGGCCAACTGGTTTTAGGACAGCTAGAACATCTGCAGCTATTGCTCTTCTCTACTTCTACCCTCATCCATCACAGCTATCAAGGAAAGGCTTATTAAAGAAATACATGGTTACATGTAATCAGATTTAACTCATATGTTCTCTTATTAGATTTCGTGGGAACTGAATTATATCTTACAGCCACTGGTACCATTTGCTTGATATAACTGAGCCACTTTTTCACATGCATGACACATTCCATTTTTGTCTTTTTTTTTTCTTTTTCATAACACATCAATACAAATATGCCTAACTTAAAATTTAGGTACTGCTGCCATCTAATTTCTTACATGAAAAGCAGAATTAAAGAAACCCCAAAACTAACTTTAAAGTATACTTTAACATTCCTGCCCCTGGCCTGAGCTGGAAGTTTAAAGTCTCTCAAGACTACCACTCTAGGGGCAAAATACCTCTTCTATCAAACATTATGCAAGTGGCAAAACAACAGAGCTCTTCAGAATCCATTGCTATACCTAATTTAAATTTAAATATACAGACATGCATGCAAATTATCCTGGTACAGTCAACAGTAATACTTACACATGTCAAGAAGCAACACCTTCCTCTCATGTGCCCCTTTTTATTGAATGGCATCTTGTAGCAATCATCCCTTAAAAATTACAAATGCCAATCATTAGCTTTCAGCTGAAATTATTTTAGCAGGTAAGGTTGTTGTAGTCCTATGGGGTCAACAACAGCAGGTGAAAATTGTTTAGTGAAAGAACATCCTGTCTCTGATCCCTGCAGCAAACCCTAAGGAAAAAAAAGTGACACCAAAAACATAGGCACCAAATGCAGTGAGAATGACAATTTTTCCTCACAGATGAACATTTCTGGGGAGTGCTGAATATTAGTATGCTGAAGAAACAAAATTTATTAATAAAACATGGTAAATATTTTTTTTTTTACTTATGTATTTAAGAAAGCTATTCCTATTTCTTTGTCATCAGACAGCACAAGGAACTGCCAAAGTCAGTTCCACATAGCTGTTACTTCCTGACTTGTACTCTGTTGCATGAAGCCAAAACAGGTCAGGAAAAAAAAGAAAAGAAATGAAAAAAAAAGGTCAATCAAGAAAGAAGCAATTTTAGTACTTCTAAGATAATTTTCCATTGTGAAAAAAAAAAAAAAATTGTCTTGATCAACATTTCACTTCTTTGAAAGGAAGCTGGTGTTGGCAGGCATGAATAAAAGGTCAACAAAAACCACAGATCCAGAAGAATCAAAGGGACTGCAACCTGGGGTGAAGTGGGCCATGAGATGAAAAAACATAGGTCAAAGATAAAAAAACACAGTTGAAGTTCCCACTCCCGGTTTTGCTTTTGCCCAAAGTAAGAAATAACTTTACTGATTGTGCCACTAGAGATTGCTTCTTTTTCTCCACTGATTCAGTTGCACAGTCTCACTCTCATCTGCATAAAGGAGGAAAAAGCCACCTTTTTCAACTAGCTTACCTTTTATCACAAGGTCTAGTTATCAGTTGGCCTGAGTATTGTCCAAGTCTACAAAGAGTAATGACAATCACTTGTCTCAGTATGGCTGAAAGAACAATCTAGAGGACTTAATAAGGCACAAAGCAGGAGATCTTCTAAAATAAGCCATGAGAAATATTAGTCAGAGACTTAAATGGAGTTTTTGCAATCTGAATAGTCCAAGTTATCTTTTGTCTTATCTTTCCCTTTATTATCACAATAGATCACAATGTTTACAAAACTGACTTTGGTTCTAGTGTGCTTTTCTTAGACTCATGCATCTGTGAATATTTAAAAGATTATTTAAGTAGAAGTTTGAGAGTTTGAATTTCTGTTTTAAATATTTTGTTGATTAGTAAGCTTTAATATATGAGCAGCGGCAATGTTGAATTTTGCATGATATCATTTCTGTAACTCCAAGATAGACAGGACTTATTTGAAGTTGAAAAGACTGTTATTTCATTTGGGGAAAGATAAATACCCAAGAAAGTGCTGAGCTATCAAAACAATTCTGAGATACAAATTACATCCTGAGCTAATCATTCGCATTCACTGCCAAAAGCATCTTCCTTCCTTGCTTACAGTATTAGAAGTAGCAGCTGCTGTTGAAATCTCCCCTGGAAATTGTTAGGATCTGCATGAGAAAAAGCTGTGTGCTGGAGGCCAGTTTTGATAAATAACAACTGCAACTTTATTGTACATGATACTTTGTAGATAACAATGCAAAAAGGTGGCACATATCTTCATACACGTCAGCAGCTGATGGTGATCTTTCTAATTATGATGTATCTACCCACCTATCTAGACAAATCATTGTATGGAGTGCTTCTCCAATAACAGGGGGCTCCATTTCCCTGCTCCCGTAGGTTAGCACGTAAGGTACTCACTGCAAGACATAAGGTATTGACTGTAAGACATTATCCTTACAGTGCTACTTTATTGAGGTCAAATTTTCTTCTAGATGACTTTAGAGACCTATTTTGGTTCCCACTATAGTAAATGAAGAACTCTTTTAATTCAGGTCTGTGTGATCGTTTATAAATACACATTGCCTTTCCCAAGGCCACAAACAGTGCAAAAACAGATTGACATGAGGAACCCTCTGATAGATGCAATCCCACAATGTACACAATCCTTGGACTGCAGGGGTTGAAGCAATGATTTTTATTGCTGTAAGATTTTTTCAACCAATCTTCTTTCACTGAATTATAGGGGAACTGCATTTTAGATGCATTAACAGTGCAAAAAATAAAGGAAGTGCTGAGGCTTCCGCTGCAATTAGGTTGTTTTATGGTATCTTAGTTAACCTCCTAAAATCAGACACTTGATCAACAGCTTTGGAAAATGCTGCTCATGCTTATTTTGGTGCAATTAAGGTCAGAGCTACTTTAATCATTGCTTGTTTTGAGCAGAACATCCAAATAAATTTCTCTGTGATAAATTAAATATTGACAAAGAATAAGGTATTTCTGAGCAGTCATCAATAACAATAAGAAAAGTCTGTTTAAAAAAAAAGTATAACTTAAAGTGTGCCCAATAGAACAGCTTGGAAAAGTGTGTTTTCTTTTGAAACCAGGTTATTTATCAAAGTTCCCGTGCTTTCTCTATTGACTATTTTATTTCCTTGTATTGACAGATTTAGTGAAGACTAATGGCCAGTTTAACATTCCCTATGCTACTGATCTAAATTAAAAAAAAAAAAAAAAGACACAAAACCATCAGCATTTTCTTTTCTATCTCCAAAGTGTTATCTATGGAAACCACATTGTATTCTGAGAAAAGCAGTTTATATCGTCAGCATTTTTTTTATGGAGTGAATAATTATTAGTATACTGCTTGTGTTCCTTGTTTTGGACCTTGATTATTATGTATTCTTCATGGTCACCAATTCTTAAATTAGAGTATTGAGAAGAGGTAATAAAAATCTCTGAATTAGTACAAAGTGAAATGCAGCACAATAATAACAATAACAATCCCAATATATAAAGGCCCAAATATTAATAACATCAAAACTTACTGGTAATTTGGCATATTATTTGGCATATAAAGAAATAGGATTTTTTCTCTCTTGTATTTATTCCTCAATACTATATTTGGTAATAAAAAAGAAGAAAAAAAAACCCAGTTACCAAAGTGTGAATATAATCGCACTGAAATGCCTTTATAGAAACAAATATAATCAGTTACCTAAACCTTGATATTAAAGCACTGGAGAATCTACCATAAGGTAGGAGATGGAAAAGGTAACTTATTCATCTTTTCCTTCTCCAGTTGCTATATACTTTCTATTACACAAATCCAACTCTTTGGATGAGATGGAGATCAGAAACTTCTCTTACAGTATGACTTCAGTGTGGCTCAGTTAATGTTGCCCTCTTGTGCCATGCTTCTTGTGAGGGAGAACATCAGTGCTGTTCTGGGAATTAAGCTATTCAGATCTCCATCTATTGGCATTGAAGAGAATCTACTTTCACAACCTCTCTGAGTACGTGTTGTTTAAAAAGTGTAGTGACAGGAGCCAGGATTCACAGAAGAAACCACACAGTGCTTTGCCTGGGTACTCCGCTTACGTTGACTTAGTGAGAATATTCACTTCCTATGCAGTATGATAGCTGCTTAGTTGTTAGCATAGTCTTCCCCATATTAATAACATCTAGTTTGAGCTTGCTACTCATCTGACATTAGTCGAAACCTGGAACAAAGCCAAATGAAGTTAACAGATTTGCTCTGGTGTAAATCCGGTGTAAAAGAAATTACTTTTGCATGCAGATTGACTTGTCTTGCTTTTCAAATTTCTTTGCCCATGCGTGTAAAGCAAAACACTTTATATGTAGCTCATGGATAAAAGCCTATCATACAGAAATTGAAATTTACACCCAATCTCTTTTACCTAGTAGATCCTATGTGTCAAAGAAAGTAAAACATAAATAGTCAGTATTTCTTCCCACATAGATCTTTTCTGTTCTACATTCATCTATGTCTGAAATTGGGTTTGCATCTACTTCTCCACACGTCAACATACTAGAAATTTTAGCTATACCTTTGTTTATATAGGTATATTTGTATATATACCTATATACAAATGTAACAACTTACCATACAGAATTATAGGTGAACTTCTGTGTTTTTTCCAACTGTGCTTTTACAGTAAATAATGTTGATATGAAAAATCAAAATAAAACCAATGTTACAAAGTTACACCAATATAGTAGTGTAACATTCCTATAAAAGAAGCAATTACATACATTAATCAAAACTATTCAAATAAACTATTTGAACTGATTCACTGATATTTCAAGGCAATGGAATTAGGAGTTTATATGTTGAAATATTAGAATAATATTAGAATAAATACCTGGAAAAAGCCCATACTGTAAGTTAGATATAAAAAAACAAGAGAACTGCCATTGGAGTTTCAAGCTGAATTTCTGATGGACTTCATGTAGCCAAGGTTTCACTTCAAGTATCTGGATACATGAATGGCTCAGGGTAGAAGGAATACCATGAGAAATCTGTTTGCTAAAATAGTTGGTTTGAGAAATTAAACAATGCAATAGAGAAAATGTTCAGATCATTACATATTTACTCACTGAACCATAAAAAAATTTAAAAAACCAATGAGTTAGTCACAAGAACACTATATGCAATTAATAAAGTGGGACTACTCCCCAGATGACACCTGTTACAATTTGATTGTAGTTATGAGCTATGTGGAGCTTCACAGATTTATGACACCTGAAGATGTAGCTTAATTTGTGTACATTTCCAAATAGAAATTATTCCTACCAAATTGCCAACAGTATTGTGAATTTTCAGGTACAGTGCTTCCAAAAATTGAGAGCTTGTACCTCTATTCATTATTTCATGTATGCTTTAGAAATTTTAGATTGAAAAGGATGAGTTAACTTAAGAACGATGCCATAATAATAGCAGTCTGAAGAGAGAACTTATTTTAAAATGACTCCTGGGTACCGAGATGCAGGAACAGGCCATCCATCATACATGGCTGAAAGATATCCTAATGTATGACTTAAAAATTCCCAAACACAAATGACATTTTTCCTAGATGAAGAATCTTTTTAAATTCAAATTAATGAGGAGAAAGAGATACATAGCCACTACTAAATTCAGAGCATTATAGCTGAAAAGGTTTTTGACATCCATAAAATTTCATTTTCTTTAAAATAATAATAAAAAAAAATTTAAAAGTTTAATTCAGTATCACTCTGGTTAAAGGACTGACCTGCTTTTGCTTTTCCAGTAGGCCATACAACTCAGAAGGCTTTCCTGTCTCTTCTACAGCTGTTCCAAGAATTTGACCTGTGCAGTCATGGGATCCAAGAAACCTGAAATAGTGTCACTTTCCATGTTCCACTTCACAAGTGGCTATCTAGTTCTATTATACTCAACAGTTATTCTGAAGCCAAGCACTGTATGGAACATGCAGTTTCCATAGGCATTGTACCTTAGGGACATGCGCATGACATGAAAAAAGTAGGATAAAGCAAGATGACCAAGAAAGCAGCTTTTGTGGGAGATCAAGAACGTTTACTAAAAATGTCCTTGCTTTTCTGCCTGTAGCAGATCTACTGAAAATCAGAGAAGATATAATATAAAATATAGAAGAAATTAAAGACTGCAAAAAAAGTTGGAAGTTGTGAGAGTAAAGAAACAAAGAGAAGAAAGAAGGAGGCAAAACTGAGGCTTACGAGTTGAAACTTGGAACTGAAAAAATTAAGTATTGCTATCCAAGTTTCAGTTTCCACTAACTGGTTTTGCAAACTTACCTATGTAAGACAGATACTACAAGACTTAAGTAGTTTGTACAGTCATTTTAAAAATATAAAGAGAAAGCTATTTATACCAAGTGATGTTCCTGCGTACCATTTCCCTGATGGCAATCCCTACTTACGCTATTGCACTGATTGTTCACCATTACCCTTTCTCATCAGTATCAGGCTCCCACCATTTTGCTGGTTCTTTCATATTGTTGTAGAAGATCATCAACAGTACTGTGCAACATGACTGCTAATGAGGCCTGCTTCACATAAAATAAAATGAAGTTATTTGTAGTCCAGATCAGGTCCTCTATTGAACTTCTGGTGCATCACCGTAAAACAAACAAACTGAAAAACCCATCTGGGCTGAGAAAAACAGAGATGGCAGGGTAGGGGTGGCAACGAATGACTGACAAAGATGAGGAGACAGGTGCTAATCGCTTTAATCCGGAATCACTTCAAAGGAAATTATTCTGCTCTCTTAGACTGCAAGAAATGGTAAATAACACAAAACGTCTGAAGCGTAAGAAAAGAAAAAGCCAGGACTGGGGAGATCAGAGGCAGAGTACATTTGTAAACAGAAACGGTAAGTTATGTGAAGAGGTAAAAAAAAAAAATCATATCAATAAACAGCACTGTTCTCTTACAGTTCTCCTGCTGTGTGTGACTTGGGGAGTGCCGCAAAGTCTGCAGCGACTCTGCAGAAAGAGTGCGGGATGAGTAAGCAGCTTATACAACTCAGAGGAGCAGAAGCAAATTAGTGAATCTGCGGGACAAATAAGGAAATAGCCAGTCAAAGATCATAACTGTAAAGCTTAGAGTAAGCTAAGGATTATAGGGTTAGCAGCTAGAATCAAATTCAACACAATGTGTAACGGCAATAAGGCAAGGAAAATATAATTCCAGGAAGTAAGAAGAGAAATGCTGAGCAACTTGCTGGATATTTTTTTCCTGACACTAAACAAGGGTACTAATGAGGCCATATTTGAAATGTCGCATTGATTTTCTGTCTGATTCATTATCCTACAGATAAATATGACTTCATGGAAAAGCTACAGCTTTGGCAGACAGCTGGCTACATACATATCAGTAAAGTAAACAAGACGAGGAAATGTGCTGTAGTACTAGCATGTGATTATCCACACTTTAACCCTTAGCTTGCTTTCTGGCACTGTAATGTCCGGGAGTTCAGCTGACTAATCAAGGCCCAGCCTGACGCGGCATGGCTGTGTGACCTTGCCTCTGTTTCACTAAGAAAATTTATACAGACCTGTGAGAGACTCTGTAAACTAAAACAACGCAGATCAGAACAGCAAACATGCAGAAGTGAAATTGTTTTGCTGGTGATCCTCATTCAGAAACGTTTTTGCATGGGTATATTTTAGAGAATATAAAAATATGTCATGGCTTTAGTAAGGATGTTCTGTGCTTGTACCAGGTATAAAAAGCTTGACGGAAACTAACTAGAAGAAACTTTGCAATCATATTAGCTGAAAGACCATAATAATATATTGGCTTTAAGATTGAGACCACATAAAGAAAGGACACATAACAGTTTAAGAAGAGACTTAATAAAATATCAGTTTTCTCCTCAGTCTATACACATGAATAATATTTCTTTACATCATTTTTCTGATAAGAAAACGGTGGTTTCAAAATGTGAGAGTCTGTGTGATAGCACTGTAATATATATCTTAAGTGTGTGACATTGGCTAGACATAGTAAAACTGAAATACATAAAATATTTGTCCATGGACCACTCAACAGTGGACGGGCGTTTTTAAATGTCTTATTACATTGAGGACAGGACTAATAAGGAAAAAAAAAAAAAGAAGCCTGAAATTGCACTCTGGAAAGCGTGGTTAGGAATTTCTTGAGCACAAAATAAAGACCAGTGAGATTTGCCCCTGTGGAAACCGCTTTCATGAAGGCAATTATGCATACCAGGTAAATTCTAATTACATTCCACTTAGATATACATGAACTAATGCTCTGTACTGGGTGAATATCATCCAAGAATGACTATAAAGAAAATATATTCTGATTATCCCATGTCTGGACTGATTGGTTTCCTATGGATTTCTCTGACTTTACTGTCCATATTTGAATGATCTATATCTGAATGACATATAACTTTCATTAGTGGGAGACAAATTGAGTCTCTTTAATAAGAATATTTGCAATTTCTAGAAAAGAAAAGAAAAGCTAATGCAAAAAACATTTTCCTGTATGTAAAACATGTTAAAAAAATTTGAGATTTCATACTTTTGCTACACAACAGCTCCTCCAGTAATTTTAAATCAGTCTTGTTAATCCTTGACAAGCTGATAAACCATGAAATTCAGCATTATTACCATGGTAAAGCCATGAAATCCTTCATCTGCTACCATGATCTGTACAAGTCAGTGTATGGAAGAATTAATTAATATTAGAGTAGTATGAAGTTATCTGAATCCCTGCCAGGTTAGTTCCTGCAAGTATAAATAAGAGAAGACCAAGTTTATCCATATCATCCACCCAGAGGTTGGGTCACAGGGTCCCCATACCTAGCTTTTATTTAACTTTCTCCTATGGCCTTCAATGGTAATGGCAGGCAACTTGCTAGTTTCAGTCAAGCACCACCTGAGGTTCCCAGATCAGATGAACCTTTTGAAGCTGCCATCTACCTCCTTGGCCCTAACATAGTAATACATCTGGCATAGTAATATATCTGGCATATACCCACACTCTTTGTGGGTATAACTCACAAATCATCTATAAAATAAGTTCTGATAATCAGTTGCAATGCAAATTATGCTACCTGTGGACACGCTTACCCAAGGAGGACTTCAGCTTCCAATTTCCAGCTCTCTGTTTTCTGTTAGCTCCCCTACTTCAACTTCCACAGCATCAGAAGCAGTGGGGTGGTGT
Organism: Pelecanus crispus; assembly: GCF_030463565.1. Taxonomy (NCBI): domain Eukaryota; kingdom Metazoa; phylum Chordata; class Aves; order Pelecaniformes; family Pelecanidae; genus Pelecanus; species Pelecanus crispus. Next base: position 96,785,771 of record NC_134644.1, on the reverse strand, counting down.
AGGCTGTATGATGACTCACTCCCAACACCTGTGCTTTTAAACAGGGTCACTTCATACAAGTAATGTATAGAGGAGTATAATGTAGCACAAACTCACAATGTTAATTTCCTCTAAATTCTTACCCCACTTAAATTCAGTGGAAAAGGGAGAGAATCTACTCAAGGAAAAGAAAAAAAATACTATTTTAAAAAGATGTGACTCTATGGGGGAAATTTATATAGAAACACATTTCTAAAATAAAATGTTTCAGCTGCTTTTCCTGAAGAATGAAGGACCTGGTCTCAACTTCTGTAGTTCTTTCTTCTTCACATGAGAAATCTTACAGATTTGTTAGCTCCTATACAAGATTTTCTTTGAGACTCTAACAAATCCTGAAAGCTTCGTGACCTTTCTGCAGAAGTTCGATTTTCACCTATGACATTCATGAGCAAATGCAGGCCCTTGCTCTAAAAGAGATATAAATAAATCTGGCCCACAGTGTTTATTAGCTTTTTTCAGCTGATGAGAAAAATGAATAAACCAACTGTGTACTATTTATTTTAAAGTAGTAGATATCATATATTCTTTTTCAAGAGGAATACAGTGGTTCTTTGTCAGGTAGCAGAGGTTTAGACTTTAATTCATTAATGCCTGTAAGGGGATTTATATCTCCACTGGGAACGTGCTGCAGGGGTATAAAGTATTATTACTAAGCATATTACAATAGCTACAAGTCACGTATGCGTATTTAAGATCACAAACTAAACCAGCTGCATATAATATTTATCTGGTAGAAATAAAAACACCACCTGGCTCTTCCTCACTGTTAAAGCATTGCAGGAATAGACATACCATAGGATATGTGACATATTTATTTTTACAGCTTTTGAATTTATTGCTTGGTGTCCTTTATTCCATTAAGCAGTGGCTTAAAGGCGTGCAATTAACATAAAACAACCTTTGAAATAATACTATTTTAGGAAAGATAGCACTGTGTCAGCCCAGGACACAGAGGTTTCATCACAGACATTTGCTGGTCTAAACTGCAATAGCACAATTGCCATTTAACAGTAAAGTCCTGCTCTGATGTGAGACTCGGTAATCCTCAGGGCTGCTTGTGATTCTCTGCCTGCCTGCAACCGTCTTCCTCTCTCCCTTGCTAACTACAAGCAGCGTCTCTCATTTACCTAATTCTGTTCATGACCCCAGAAGAGGTCGTTAGCCCCAAACAGACTGTCATCCTTTGCTCCCCTGATGGTACTCTCCAGCTCCCCTAAAACCATTAGATTGGCTAGTGCTAGAAACAAGGGATCCACTGTCTGCAGCGTGTGCAATTCCCTGCTTGCCAGCGAAATAAACAGGACGTGTGTGCCCTTCAACGTGATTAGCCTGCAACAAGAAAAAGGTGCACAATTAATAGGTTTTCCTAAAAACAAAGAAAGAAAAAGGAGCAGAAAACTATCCCATCTAGTCATTAAACTAGAGAAGAGGGCGAGCGGGGGGAGAATCCTAACTAATGCTCTCCCTTTGACTTAAGTCAAATTTTGAACTAAGGTTTAGATATATTCCTGACTTATTCATATCAGAGTATATGGGTGAAACTAATGTCATATTACTGAAAAATAAGATGCTACACAAATGAACCTCTTTATTTGCCTCTTGTTAAAAAAAGTTGACGAGACAATTTGTAACTATAAACTGGTGATTACAGTACCAACTTGCTACTATCAAAAGTAAATCTTTCTCAGCCAGAGATGCTGGTGGTGTTGAGAACAATAGCTTTAACAGGAAAAACTAAATTTTTTTTTACAATTAATACCTTACAAATATGGATAGATACTTAGATTAATTTTTTTCATTGAATTTAAGAATAATAGCACAAATTCTAAACCAAGCACATCTCTGCAGCTCCAAGGGATTAAAATTAGTCATGAAATGCCAGAATGACTAATTTATCTGTACAACTACTCCAGCCACACTGTAAAAGCTAATGCTTTTTTTAATATGTTATTGCTGTTATAAAAATGCAAGCCACTCATTAACTGTCTGTAACAATTTTATGGATTTATTGCTTAATTAGGTTTGTACCTTTATTTGACAGGGGTTATTGAATATAGCCTATACTCCTCTCAAGTCAGTGTAAAAGCCTAAGTAAGTTTTTATGGGAGCTTATATTAAAGTGCAATTCAGTGATAAGATAAAATGTCTTAACTCACTTCAGGGAGTTTGAATATGGCCCATTATAGCAAGTAGCTATTTACACGTTTTCATCATTTTTCCAGACATTTTTTCTGATTAAAAAAGATCTATTTTGAACATTAAATGATGATTTTTCTCCTCAAAAATTCATCTGCTCCTTCTCTGTGATGCTGTGGTTAAGTAATAATGTTGAATTTATGGTACCTTCCACAGGGAAAGACAACTGGTACCATGAATGTAACAATCCCATCTCTCTTTGGGGCCAACAGAAAAAGAATGCTCTTTATCAGCTGACATCTAACCCAACCTCTGACTTCAGAGGTTAACCATAATGGAGCAAAATAAGTATCTTTGTAAATACGTACAAAGAGCAGAGAAAATCATCCAGACCAGTATCTGGAGTAGAACAAAATTATCCCTAATTAGTTGTGCTGACTTTTCCTTGTGTGGAATTTAACTATGTCTTGGTAACTGAATGTCAAACAGAATCAATAGTTAGACATCAAGCCCAGTTCTGCTTGTCACGCTCAACATGTATTGCTACACTGAAGCAAACAGGGTGCAGATTTGCCCTCCGATGATGGCACTCCTCTCCCACCTGTGCAAACTCCCGCTTACTGCATGGTAAGAATCTGTTATTCAGTCTCTCCAAAGATCCCGCTGCTAGTTTAGTGTCAGCCCAGTATATTGCTGTGGGAGAGCTGCTGGCACTTCTCACTCAGCAGACGTGCCTGCAATGTGAGCACAGAAACAGAGGTCTCATAAGCATTTCCAAATCTCATGGAATTATTCTGCCCAATGTGATATTTCTAGCTTGTAAAATAGTGTACTTCTCACATGAATTTTATTGACCCTGGCATATAGAAGGAGAAATACAGATAATAAAGTTACAGAGGATATGAAAACTATGAGGCAGAAACACAAGGATTAATGACTAACTGTGACAAGTCTTCAAAGTGCTCTGAGGTCTCTGGTGCTTAGAATGAAATCCAATCCTGCTGAGGGCACAACAAAATGTTTATGCCTCACTGCAACTTTGTTTGGAAAGCTGAAAACAGTTTCTTATGCTTCCCTTAGCATGGGCATGAATTTCCAACTTTGATGCATAATCTAAAAAGACTTTTTCTTTTAAAGCTGGGTGAGAAAAAAGAACCAGAGAAAACAATCTAAATAATTTTGCGCTTTAAAAAAAACACTGAAAGTGCTTTGAAATCTTCAGCCTAAAAGAAGAAATTTATATACAGCCAATAGAAGTAGTGAGCAATTTCAGTGCAAAACAAATGGGAGTAGTTTGCAACACAGATCTAATATTTGGAAATAGGAATAGCTGAAAAGAGAGAAGAATGGTCATAACTACATCTAAACAAATATTTTTGCGAATAAATTTATGGGCCTACAAAAAAAGGTAATCAGGATGAAAACTCATCAAATTTCAAACAGATTGTTTCTTAAGTTTCTTCAGGTAGAGACAGGTCCTTGGGAAGAAGAAAAGTTTAGAAAATTGCTATTGGTGTGCAAACATTGGGGCTTGCAAAGAACTAAGGAAACAAGAATGAAAAATGTCATACATTTCACCTCAGAAACTGTAAGTAATTGAAAAGATTGAATGAGAAAGACTTGCAGGTAACAAGGATTTCAGAAGAACCTACAGCAGGCTAATGGTAGGCAATCTTGCCTACAACAGGACAAAATTATTTCCATTTTTATCCTACTGGATGGGGTGTTATAAAGTGGTATTTGACTGAAATTGTGACACTAGACTAGACTGTCTTTCCCTTTTGAAACCAGGTTTGAGAGCGATATTTTCATTAATCTGCTGGTAAAGTTTTTCCAAAAGTAAGCCAGAGTAATATAAAAACAGCCTGTTAGGGCATGGGCTGTATTTCTGTCTGCATACGGAGAGGATCCTGGAATAAAGAATGCAAAGACCTGGCTGTTTTGCTCCCTTGTAAGGTTCCCTCCTGGAAGCTCCTAGTTCTCTTCTGCTATGACCATGTATAACAGGCAAGATATTTTTTCTCCCTGAGCCCAGCCACTGTTCCCTCCATGCCTGCCATACTCTGTTTTCTACATCCACCCCAGGCACAGACAACAAATCATAAAGAAAGGAGAGATGTTGGCCAATGCATTGGCAGCAGTGTCCCTGTGCGCATGGGTTTGAGGGACAGAGGTTATAGCCTATCGCCTGTCCCTCAACCCAGGATCTGCTGTAACATAGACTGTTATTTCTGTTCAGTGAGATTATTCCAGTGCATGAATTTATTTACTGCTGTGAACATCGGTAGTCATGAAATTATGAAGGAGTTGCAGAAAAAAATAGGCAATGTTAGCATAAAAGACTGTACAAAACAGGATGAGCCTAGTGTCACTACTGTTAAAGGGGACTAACACTCACTTTGGTTTCATCAGTATTATTTTTCCACCTTCACAATCTTGTATTCAGTATCCTTTATCATTTTGTGCAGAGCCCTTTGAATATGCAATAGATTTCAGAGCCTCAAACTGCACCATGTCAGTTATGGTTACATTTCTGAAAATAAAGTTCCAAAGGATTTTTTTCTTTCTTAATAATCTCAGTTTTATCAGCAACCTGGCAGTTTGCATTGGTGCTTGATAATTATAAAGGCTTTTACACAGAGGTGATTAAGTTTTGGCCAATATAAGGGCATTAGAAAGAAATCATACCTGGAGCTTACCACTGACAGGGCATGGATTTGTAAGTCTGTATCCATAGGACATGATCACATCAAGACTAACTTCCTAATAAAATAAGATTTAAAATTTTAACAGGTCATGAACAACAAGCATCTTTAAAGAGAGAACAGTAGTAATTTAAAATAGATGGAGCCTGCTTAGTACCCATTCAAACACAGAAACACTGCACAGCTTTCAAACTACATCTTAGTTGCTTATGCAGACATTCCTCATGTTATTTGCAGCACAGAGGGGAAAAAAAAATATATATATATATGAGAATAATTAGTGAAATTAGCATTCATTTCCTAATGATGGAATGTCCATGAGCAAATAGTTATTCCTTAGAATTTGTTTGTTGGGATATACATAACATATTTTTTAATTTTTAATTTGCATATAGTTGACAGTTTTATATTGTATCTGCCTGTCACAATTGCTCAAGTAGGTACATAAAGTTGTGTAATATTACTTCTAGTTCTTGACTGGACAAGTGCAATCATAAAGCTGATGAAACACTGAATACTTTAAATGGAGAAAACAGATAAATGGCATTAGAAATTAAAAAAATATATATCTCCCATTGCGGTCCTTGCTTGAGGCAGGATTCCTTGAAAAATTAGACCATTGCAAAATTTATTGACTGTGTTAGAAGTTTAAATTTAATTTTGTCTCATCACATTCATATAAATTAATTCTTCATGTCTGGTTTTAACTGCAACAATGAAGCTAGATGCATGTGTGTTTTATCTGGTTATCTAAACTCTGCCATAGAGAACAAAGGCTTTGGAGCCCTTGTGCCCCACGTTTTATATTGTTTCAATATGCATGGGTTTAAAATAAACTATCAGTTGCATATGAAAGTTTAAAATTTACCCTCTATGATCATATCTTTATTCAAAATTTATTGGAGAGCATATATAAATTTGGAGAAAATATACCTAAAGCACATGGATCATTTTTGTGAATACTCACAGACAAGTTTTTATGTTAGGAGCTCAACACTGATTTGTTCTTTCAGGGATACCCTTTCTGACCTGCCAGGCCCCAGCATTCTGCTTTCAAAACTCCCTCAGGATCTATCCTATACACTTGAACCAGCTTATCTGGGAAGCCATAATCTTTTATGGTCACCTCCTAGATCTCTTTAAGCCAAAAGGGACCTCTCTGGCTGTTTCATCTCTCTGCCCACATAACACAAGCACAGAAACCTCCACTCGTAATTTCTGTCTTAAGCCCATCACTTTCATCTGAATTGTAGCTTTCAATTTATAGAAGACGCATAATCCTGAAAGCCAAAATAGACTGTAAAAGTGGGCATTTGTCAACGATGGTTAAAGCTCTTGGCTCCCTTAAGCCTCGAGCAAATTATTTAATCAGAGGATCTCAGCAATGCAGCTGTTCTCTAGGAACAACCTGATTTTCTGTCACTTACTACATAATCCAGAATTTGCTGTGCCTTCTCTCACACTACTTGAATACTTTCCACTGGATGCATTTTAATTCACCTCCCAGCAAGCAATAAATGCCTTTGTACCACCTCTCATGGTGGGTTCTGCATAGCATGGTCGGAAGTAATGTACAAGAAGAACCTTTTTTCCACAATACCCAGCACTTTTTCACAGGGCAGGAACCTCCTCCTGATCTTCAAATACTCCCTTTGGTGTCAGGGTGGGAAGGGGTGGATAACTAGCAGGGGTGTATCTCCACACAGTATGCTTATGGGGCTACTTGTTGTTCCCCTAGCTGGCAGGAGCCTTTGAAGCATCTCAGAAAGAGTGGAAAGGGCAATGCCACCAGGGAAAAGGGCTGGAATTGTCAGTAAGGCAAGTGTAGCCAGTTTGTCTATACTGTCAGTACCTGCTGCAAGAGAGAAAAGAGGTTTTGCTCTGCCATGTATTGAATGCTCTGGCTATTATCCCAGATTACTTTTAGATATGTTAAGTGTCATCACGGACTTTGAAAGGATAATGACTGTCCTAAATCCTCACCTTCCTTTTCTTCCAATCAAGGTTATTTACATGTTTATGGCATTTAGCATTTGACCCAGTTATAGACTAAAGCTACATGTCTTTGCTGTGTAACAGGAACAGAGAGAAAACAGAGCAGTCTAGAGAATGATTTTATGCTAGAAACAATGAAAACACATGCAAGCCTGGTAATGTGAGTCTTACTTGCCCCACAGGATGGGTTTATCTCACAGCTTTTCTATAATAAACTTCAGCCACACCTGTGACTCCACACACCATCCTTGTAAGGTATCAAACACAATATTCTGCAAGACATTTCACTTTCTTCAGTTTGCATTTCTCATTTACCTAATGCATAAATTATCCATCTAGAAAGGATAATTGTTTTCTATAACCTGTATTATAAATTTCACCTTTTATGTCATCTGTAAGATGACATGTAGATGACCATCTACTAAGGTCATCTGTAATTCATAAAACTGTACAGGATTCAACCAGGAAGCAAGACCTACCTGTACCAAGTTCCTTAAAAATATAACAAGCTCCAAAGAGCTCATGGATAGAAGGGGTTATAAATCTAAAGACAATGTGATAAGAACAGCTATGAAATAGGGGGCCATCGGGTGGAACACTGAAGTGTACTTGTAATATGTTCGCAAGTAGTGTGACATCAGGCATCATCAATTAACGACTGGTTTTCAAAATACTTCTAGGTTTTTGGACAAAATGAGCTATATCTTTAAAGAACATGCTCATTATTAAGTGTTGAAAATCTGTAAGCAACAGAAAATAATGCCACCTACAAGGTAAGCAATTTTATCACTAATTAAAGGAAAAGTAGGTAAATCTATAAGAGTAGAACAGATGTCTATTTTATTCTATGCCTTAGAAAGATTATTTGATGAATGATAGAACTGGGAAAACCATATCTTGGTGTTTACACTGCTTGTTATAAGTACAGCATTGATATTATCAACCCTTGCTTACTGTTGTTGACATGTTTACACAGTTCATTGTGGTGTTCTGGAAAATCTCTCAAAAAGCAAACTGAAGAGCTTAAACAAACACACATCAGAGTCAAGGAAATTACAAGAACATTTTGTGGTTGTGTTTTGGGGGCTTGCGGGTTATTTTTCTGCAGGAGAAATCATCTGCTTTTTGTCAGATTCGTAATGAGCAGATTCACAGTAAGAATAAGATAAAAATCTTTCTAATCTAACAACTAAAGAATACCCTTGATAATAACCGAACAACTGTTAATGAATTAATTAGCATAGAACAAAAGAAAATAATAGCCTCATTTAGTAATTTCACACATTATTTCTGTGCATTTTCAGCAACATTTTAAAACGTATAAAAATGAAAAGAAGCAAATCTTGAATTTTAAGCAACATATGAATAAACAGCATGACATTAAAAAGTGTTAAAATACAACCTTATTCAAAGATGCATCCAGCTAGTCTCTTTGTGAATAAATCAATAGTGATGGAAGAATAGTCCCAAAAAGCCCACACCTGGCATTTGGAATACATTTTTTAAAATCCAATTCTGTATTTGAAATGTTTTGTTTAGGTCATGGTACGCACAGTATCTAAGAGCTTTTTAATGATGTAAGACTGAGGCCCTCTTGCAACTGAAATATAGAATCTGATCATGGTGGAGTGGTATTTCTCTGAATGGAATTGGGCAGTCTAGGCCAAATAATGCTGCATTGTGTGGATACCACTCACTCATACAGGTTTGTCTAAGTAGAGAACTACACAATCCCATTTCACTTTATTCACATAGCAATGAGGTGTGAGTGGACAATTCTCTCCTTCCTATTACACAGCAAACTGCATTTCACAGAATCATAGAATCATAGAATCGTTTAGGTTGGAAAAGACCTTTAAGATCATGTCCACTTTGTTTATCTTTCTCAAATTCTGCCACACATGTCTACTTCATTATTGTTGATTACAATGTAATAGTTATGAGAGGTTGGACCCCAGTTATCTTGAGTAGCTAATGAAAGTGCTTTTGATTTGAAGTATCTTGTGATATGCCATTCTGTTGATGGTATTATGGAAGTTCCAGTTTGTTCCTGATGATCTTATCAGCAGCATCCAATCAATAGACACAATTATTTGGGATCTTTCCCCAGCCCTCAAGCAGGAAACGTCAATGTCAGGACTTTCCTAAATGCAGCAGCCAGCCGTTATGATCAATAAGGAACGAAGCAAAATCGACTGCTTGTGAATTGCATATCTGAGAAATCTATGCCAAAGTTCAGCTGGTAAATAGAAGATAAATTAGCATGATCCTGCCAAAGAATACCAGAAAATGTTTATACATCACCTTTTACTCTAACTCATGGGCTGTAAAAGACAGTAACCTGTTTACACATGGGAAGCACTTCTGTTTTGGGGGTATCTGTTAAAGATTGCAGGCTATTAAGGTGCCTTTTTCCTATCAGTAAGCTGCTATTTTCATCCTCCAATAAAGATTAAGGACATAATATCTGAAAGTTTAGATTTAATTATCATTTAAACTCTAGGGAAAAACACGCTTCTCCTTTTAAATGTGTTCTAATTAAAGATGACATTTTCAGTAGAATTTACAAATGTATGCACACAGGTATGCATATAAATATACACATATGCACTCCATACACAGGTGCTGTGCAAATCAAAAGATGTTGTCCTATAATTATAAGTATATACAGATGTACATGACAGTATCATTTGCTTTGCCCAACAAAGAGTCTTAAAGACATTAAGGTGTGAAGACTGAAAGGGTGTGCCTAGTCATTTGGTGGCCAACATACATCCATTGTTCCAATAATTCAAAGAAAAAAAAAAAAAATTCTCCTTCCTTCCAGAAGTAGCATTACGATTGGCCTGCCCTGAATGCAGAAACTTGGCCACACCAGGCAGCTGTAGAAGGTGTATTCACTCTTCCAGAGGGCTACAAAGGTCAGGGAGATAGTAATTTCATCTGAATCATCCAATAGCTAGGAAATGTGATCTTAGACTTGTCTTAGGTGAAGCAAGCTGTAATTTTTAAAACCCTCTCTCCTCCACTGAGGTGTGTGCTTGTGCATAACAAGCAATGCAGAGGACTAAGTGATAAACTTTTTTTTTCCGAGTAATGGAGCTGTGTCCCTTGTATCTATCCCTGTTTTTTCCTGTGCTGGACTGACTCTGTCATGAAGAAAGCTGTCCTGGTTTCAGCTGGAATAAAGTTAATTTTCTTCCTAGTACCTGGCAGAGTGCTGGGTTTTGGATTTAGTAGGAGAAGAATGTTGATAACACACTGATGTTTTAGCTGTTGCTAAGTACTGCTTATGCTACTCAAGGACTTTGCAGCTTCCTATGCTCTGCCAGGAGCACAAGAAACTGGGAGGGGGCACAGCCAGAAGAGTTGATCCAAACTGACCAAGGGGCTATTCCATACCATATGACATCATGCTCAGTATATAAACTGGGGGGGTTGGCTGGGGAGCAGCGATCGCTGCTTGGGAGCTGTCTGGGTATCGGTCGGCGGGTGGTGAGCAATTGCATTGTGCATCACTTGCTTTGTATATTGTTATTATTACTATTATTATTATCTTGTTATTGTTATCATTACTATTTTACTTTCTTTCAATTATTAAACTGTTCTTATCTCAACCCAGGAGTGTTTCTCACTCTTACTCCTCCGATTCTCTCCCCCATCCCATCGGGGTAGGGGGAGTGAGCGAGCAGCTGCGTGGTGCTTAGTTGCTGGCTGGGGCTAAACCATGACAAAAGCTTACCATGAAAATGTATTAGTCTTTTGTAACCTATCCTAATCTTAAAATGTGTTTTAGAAAAGATTACTCTGAAAGGGAAGTTTCTATCATTACACTGAGAAGCGCAAACTTTTACCACATTTGACCTCAAGATAAGGAATGTGAAAGGTGGGAATAAGAAAAACTTACCATGAAATACTGCTCCCAGAGAAATGCACAGTGGTTTTACTTCCGACAGCACAATTGGAAAGTCAGACTGCTTCTGCTGGCTTTGGAAAACCTCACCCAAAATACAGATTCCTATAAAACAAACTGGCATTCAGATAAGTGAGAATAAAGATACTGATTCGCTTGTACCACTGAATGACTTCAATACAATTTTGTAGTAAAGTGCTACTGGTGAATCAGGCAGATTAATTACATGTGTGTGTACACATTGAGTTCATTGGCTGGAGAAAAAGAAATTAGTAGAGAAATTAATAAAGAACAAATTATTTGAAATACATCTTTTGCCTTCTATCTGTGTGAAATGCCAGTCTTCACAAAACTAAAATTTTGGCTGTAAACTGCCAGAATTCTTCACGTAAATTATTCATATTCGGTAATTTCACTGTCTCCGATACCAAGAACAAATGACACACTTTAAATACCCTGCAGTATTATATGAGCCAAACCAGTGACACTTCCAGCAACAAAATCACTGATGGTCTCCTAAAGACTGTTTGGCTAGCCTCTTAATGCTATTCTCATCAGTACGTCCTCTGAGAGGAGATGCCAGTTTTGACTGGACAGGTCACCTGGTTGGCAACCAATCTTTGCACCTCAGCCTAACTTGCAGGTTATTTTCAACTCCGTTTTAAGCAGCCTTGTCCAGAAGGCCAGTGCTGTCATCCAACATGTGCAATGAAGCAAACGATAAAAGGATGGTATGACCAGACTGAGTGATGAGTAGAGGCCAGTTTGTACTAATGGACAGCATTTGTGGCATTGACACTGGAAGCTTGTCTCTATGCCCTAGTAAATCAGAAGACATGGTTGGAAGAACAAAATCCAATTCTCAACACAAAGTTCTTGGAAACAGTGAAAAGGTTTGTCTTTTTCCTCCACTAGCTACTTTTTTCTGTATTACTACAGTCCTTAAGATTTCAGTTCAGAAGTATCAAACATTTTCCTTGTCATTTTATACTTCCAAAAGTTCAGCTTGCTACATTCCCATAAGCAATGCTTCTGACTTGATCTCGGCTTTTGCTATCATTAGTATGGACAGAAGTGTTTCAGTTAAGAAAAGGACTGCCAGTTTGCAGCCACATCTTAGCAGAGGCCAAAACTGGGGATTTGTCCAGTAAAAGGCTTTTCTATTATTATTTTCTAACACAAGGGGTATTTCAGGTCCAGAATAGAAGCCTGTCCTAGCGTCTTCAATATGACTTCTTCTGGTGAAGTAAAATCCTGAAGTCAGTAGTAAAACTCACACAATGGGACTAGGATTTCACTGATAATGAGTGCTGAAAGTATCTTAAGTAAATACACACTTCTAAGGTTTCCCATCAACTCATCAGCACAGAAGGGTTAAGCAGCTCAGATAATTATTCAAATCAGACTGGCTGCCTAGCTGGATGAAATCTAAATGTTAATTCTCTGCAGTGAAAAGAATATAATATGTTAAGTTCAGACACTTGTCTCTAGATTGAATGAGGTACAATATTTCGATGAGGTGATATACATCAATTGAAACTCCACTCGTATGGGGTGCAAGGACAACAAAGATTGATGAAGTAGCATGGTATTAAGTATTAATCAAGGTTAATTAAACTGATTCCACTGTATAGATACAAATGATAAAAAAATTTAGGTGGAACATATTCTCTCCTAATTAGACCTCACATTAATCCCTGCAATTTTGAGAAAAAAAAAAATAATAACATGTGGATATGAATAAACTAACTATATAAAAATGAAACAGAAGCAACTGTTCAGTGAACTTTCAAAGAATGCTTTGCACAGTATTTATGTTTGACAGATCACCAGACAGCTACAGCCATCACTGTACTACCACAGCCATACTACTACCACATCACAACAAACACTGAGAAACTGCCAACATCAAGCTTAAAGAATCAAAAAGCCCAAATGCACCAAACTCTGTTCTTTGAAGGTTTATTAAACTTTAAATAAGTTTAGTGAAAATTATAAATCCCATTTGTTTTGATCCTTTCTGCATCATGCTCCCAGACAAATGTAAAACTCCACCTTTTAAAGGCAGGTTTACTAAACAGCCCTGCTCCACAAACTTAGTTGCACAAATTTCACTCTACCATGTGTCCATGCAGCAATCATGACTGTATTTGATCCTGAAGAGCCCGCCTATTCTAAATGCAGCTGCATGTCAGGGAGGTTGAACATGCTATGTATCTCCCAGCATCGGTCTTTCTCTCTTGCTCGCTCTCTTTCTCACTTACTTGACCTTCTCTAGAGCTATGTAAGCTTCCTCAACAAAGTGGATAATCTCAAACAAGAGTTAATATCCTCTGTTGCATCTGTTTGTGTATGTTTATGATGTGGTGTCCTATGTTCCTCCTGCCTCAGGAAAAAAGAAACGACTCTGAAAGCCTAACTGGTACATAAATCTAATGTGCAGAAATGAAAGCCTGTCACATGAGGACTCATCAAGAAAAGCTGATCCCACTGAAGTCAGTAAGAGTGTGCCCTGCACTGCAAAGAGAAAATCATAGAATCATAGAATCATAGAATCATTTAGGTTTGCACAGGAAACGTTGCTTTCTGCTGTTTTAAGGCTGGGTTTACCTTAAGGCAGGGCTGTCTGTAGGTAAACTGAAAAGGCCCCAGCAATCCAACAGCTCTTGCGTTGCTGAAGAACCTCCTGTGTTTCTGTTTTTTCCTGTGAACTGTCAGACTGCAGTTGCAGGGCACTGTTGCTGCATTTCATGGATGAAAAGAGAGCATTCAGAACTAAACTTGGCAGCGCTAGAGGCAGCATCTTCTTCCTACTGATCAGAATTTAGTAAAATTACCAGATCTCCATTAAATCACTCTGTGCCCTCAGTTAAAGTTAATTGCAAACCCTTGTCCAAGAATGCAGATTATACCCCAATGCTATCATAATGGACTTGTACTGGCATCTAAAATTAATGATAATATATCATGTTCAGTGCCAGAAAATTTTAATATTACCATGGTAACAATTAGAGGCCTTCTCAGAACCACTAATTGCTACATCTACTTTGTTTATTAGCTATTCTCTTGAATTTTTTTTGGTTTTTATTTTTCAGCATTGTATACAGATCCTGAGATCTGACTGAAGTGCAAAAAATTCATTTCTGCATGTGCAGTCATTGAGAAGTCCCTTCTTTTATTCCAGATGAAATCTTACCTCCATATGAGTCAGTGCCAAAATTAATGTTAAGTTCATCGTGACTTAGAATTTCAGTGCTGCTCTAATTATGCACAGAATGCTGGCCTTTCTGAAGTATGGCATAAACTACAGAGCTAAAAGTGATGACTGACAAGACTTTGGATGGGGGAAAAAACCAAAATGCAAAATATCAGAAAGCAAACACGGTGCTTTGGAAGTTTATTTGTGTGGTCACTGTAGCCTAGAATTTATTTGATCACTTATACCTTAGTATTGATTGGTTATGCCAAAGAAATGAAAACTTCTGGCTGCTTTTCAAATGAAGGGGGAATGTTCCAACATTCACTTTCAGCCAATTTGGTCTGACTGTCTTGGAGGTACAGAGGTTATTTATCCAGGACTGTATAATCTGTTTGCACTGAAGTAATATTCATGTTAATGAGAATCAGCCCAATCTGACTGGAGAAAAGAACTTTAAAAATGTGCACAGTCTGGTACTATGAATTTAAGTAATGGCAAAGTAACACTGAAAAACTTTCCTTAAGAGAAAATAGGTTAGATATCATTAGGAAAGTAAAGACTACCTTAAGGAGTATCTCCGTAGTGTAAGCACTATATAGTCTGTATTACTAGATGCAAGAACAACTTCAGCTAAAAAAATTATTCTGTAAGATGCTGCCCCTCCAAGCAGTTCAGATGTATGACTGTGTTAGAAATTTAAGACCTGTTGACTTCAAACCATCTCTTATTTTCAATAAATTGGATAGAAACAGAAGGCAGTTTCACCTTTCACTAACCTACATTTCTTGCCCTCTCCTGCAACTTCAGACAGTAAGCCTTCTGCTGGCTACTGCATTTCCTGCATTCATTTTCAGAAGAACTCTTAAAGATCATACTTTTCATCAATGACTATATCATCACACATGTTATTTCAGTGATTAAGTACCCTTATGAACCAGAACATGTTACTAAAAGCCACTAGAGCATTTAAAAAGTGAGTAATTTGAAGGAAAGCTGTAATACGACAGTCACTCAACAAAGGCTTTTATTCATTTAATCAGGAGATTTCCTTATTTTGCTTGTTATTGGGGTACAGAAATCAAATTCAGTTTGAGAACAAATTATAATTTAAGTAAAGTGATAAAGTAGTCATGAAAACAAAACATTTCAAGTCACAGTATGTGATAGCATTTTATCAGGTGGTTAGACAGACTTATGGATTTTATTACAAGTTATGTTCCTAACACATTTATCTTTAGAAGTGAGATGGGCTTGTTTCATTATTCTATACTGCAGCTATAATGGTTTGTTCTTTTCTTTTTTAATGCATTCTCAGTTTTTTATTGACATATAGAATGGATACAGTGGCTCTCCTGATTTCATATCTAGTACTTTTTTTCTAGAGACTTCCAGAACAGTCATATGTTGCTTTCTATGAGCCTCAAACTTCTTAGACTCACATTTAGAAAACACTTCAGGCCTGATTGATTAGGATTTTCACCTTTATAACAGTGTTGCGATTTGATAAAGATAGAATATGTTGATGCAGAAATAAGAAATGGAAATTAGCCCATTAGATGCTGATATCTGGCAAAGAGAATTTACCTTTTATACATATCAAATATTTAGCTTCTCCTCTCATTCTCATTAGATGGTCAACATTTTCTTATGCTAAAAGTTTTGTATGTAAAATGTTGAATAGGTAACTTACATGTTTTATAGCTGTGTATTACCCACAAATGATTATTTTTTAAATATTATTTAATCAGTTAAGTATTAATAAAATAATAGCTACTGTGAGATGGTGTGGTTCATTGGACAGATGAGACAGGAAGTGAGAGAAGAACATATAAAAAATAAATGAAACATATGAAGCATCCCTCAAATTACACATGGAATCAAAAAGCATGATAAATAAAGCTGTGTGAGAAAACTAAGCAAATTCAAGGTAGTCACCTAAAGCTAAGAACAGACACTGTGTTAGACATATGAAAACAAGAAGGATGGTAAATAGAAATAGAGAAACAGTTTCTGAAGGGACTTGCTTTGATGGCTTAGAAGGAGCTGCTGAGGGATTGGTACTTATCTATGATTGGAAATATATTCGAGAAACAATTTGACATTGCTCTCTCCACTCCATCTCACATATTTCTGCCTGTTGTTTTGTATACCTGCAGCAGATTTCCTTTTGGCCTTGGAAACACTAATTAATGCAGATGACTCAAAAAGGAGCATACAGCACTAGACACTTCAGTAGGATTTCCTCTCTACAGAAGAATTTTCTTAATTTTTCTTCCCTCACAGTCATACGCAACATCCTGGCCATTCAGCAATCTAGTCCACCTCAATAGTGTGCGTTATGAATATATATTTAACTTGATATATAAAAATCACAAAATATCATGACTAAGCTGGCTTATGTTAAACACCAGTATAACCACTGAGTTCTGCCTGTCTTCTCTCCAGTGGAAAAGTAGGTCTCTTCTGCTTGGCCCACAGATTTACCCAGAGCTGTAAGACTTCTACCCTTCCTTCAAATTTGACAAAAACTAGCAAATAGGTCCCAAAGTTTTTGGAAAGAGAGGGAAAGTTCATGAAACAGGTGAATGGATGAATGGACATCCTGCCAGCACTACCACAATAAATATTACTCCTCTAGGAAATCAGGTTAAAAATATAAAAGAACACACAAAATTTTAGAGGGAGAAATCTCCCCGGTGCTTTCCTGTACCAAAGGCTGCATTGCTTACTTTGTTGAATGGATGGGGAATGTGGAGCTGAAGAGAAACACTCCCCACACACAGAGTTATCAGTTAGAATAACCTTAATGCTGAGTATGGCATATTTTTCTTTACAGCTGCAATTTCTATTCCTGTTGGGTTAATTTGTTGTTTGGAAATGTTTTTTGCATGAACGAGCATTTTACTAGTAGAGAATGATTGTGCCTTAGAGCTCTGCCTCTCTGCATTTCATCATATTATGTAACTACTTCATGTCTATAAAAGCTATCTTCTCATGCAGTATGTACATACCTCCATTGCTTACAGCTTTTTACCATTTGCACCACGTTTCCTTCCCTCTTTTCCATTTAAGCTGGGAATAAACTCTACCTTTTCCTTCTAGCCTTGTTGTCCCTTCAGAAGGTGAGCAGGCCTACTTGAAAAATTTCCTTGAATTTATTTAGTAGTTTTGTTGCTTCTGCTGCCTTATTAAGAGAGAGAGATTTTCTTGGCAAGAGAAGTATTTTGAGGACAAGAGTCAAATCATGAAGTTAATGAGCAAAGACAGCATTAAGTCCAGAACTTATTATAAGGCATTACAGATAAAACAATGGTCATCCTTCAAAACTTCTAGCAAACATAGAAAAATTTTATCTTTCCTTCTCTCAAATTTAGAAGCCTTCAAAGGGGAAAAGTGCATGTAA
This sequence comes from Pelecanus crispus, assembly GCF_030463565.1. NCBI lineage: Eukaryota > Metazoa > Chordata > Aves > Pelecaniformes > Pelecanidae > Pelecanus > Pelecanus crispus. The sequence goes on along the minus strand of NC_134644.1, from coordinate 96,768,381 downwards.
GAAGTGAATAAAATCTACCATTCAAAAGCAAGTGGATATGCATATTCATTAAGAAAACAACATTGCCTGAAACATTCTAGAAACTAAACTATGATACACTTGACAGTGCTGTCTTACAAATACATAAAGACAGTTAATGAATGGCTTTAGTTGTCTGGTTTCAGGACATTTTTAACCACTAACTATTTGCTAATAACTCAGTGCTGGAAGAGATCACATTGCCGGTGGCATAAATCAAAGTCTAGTTATGAAGAATATTTCCAATATGCTACCCTTTATGTGAAATCAAAATTATTACTCTGCTTTCCTCAGACTAAACCTTGGTATTCAGCCACGAAATAGAAACGCAACCCAAAATTAACTTTAAAAATTTATTAGGCTGCCAACTTGCTATTTATGAGGTCAACTTTGATGGACAGAATGAGAGGGTGCACACAAGCAGTATGACAGCACCTGGGGCTTTTGCCACAGTTCGATTTCTTTTCAGCCAAGGGGGAAGAACATGGAAAACAATATTCATCTGTGAGTTTAATTCATATGTGCTAGCTTTTTCTTCACAAACAGGGGTGGTGTTTGGACAAGAAAAGAAGTTTGAAGTAGCAGACTGTAAATATATAGCTGATACAGCCTCTCCTTTGGGATGCTGGAGGCAGCAGTACAGCTTTAGGAGATTCTCACAGGTGGAGTTAGGAAGAAAGCTGCTCTCAGCTCTAGGGATCTGGGCCATCTGAGACACAAATCTTACTCCTCCACTCCAGCTCTTTTCAGGGGATAAAGCAGGGGTACACATCCCTTTTTTTTTTGCTTTTGTTTTCCCATGCCTTTTGTAGTTGCTCATTAAGACAGCAAATGTTCTTATTTCCCTCCTTCCCCTCCACAGTCATAGCTGGGTCAGAGTCTCAGGAAAATGTGCCAGTATGTGAAGACAGCCACCTGTATGAGATTTTGTCTATGCAGGGCAAAAATCTGAGCTTTATGTAATCTATACAGGGGGTAAGAATCAGATGCTTTTTGACTAATATTTGTGAAGAGCTCCGAAATTTGCTGACTGGCAATCTTGTAACACTGTGTCTGTGCAGAAAAGCTTTGTCATGAGAATCATGAAAGCACAATGTATTTGAAAACACAAGTTTAGAGGGAAGGGGTTGATGGAAATGGAGACAGGCATACCACAGCTGTCAAACTAGATTAGGACTGTAGCTAGTCCAATAACATGCCTGCAGGAATAATCAGTATCAGTGGCCTCCCATAACTCCCCCTAGAACCAACCCTAGAAGATACCTCTTGGTAATGTGCAACAGTTCAGGTTTGTCCTAGTATTCAACTGTTGTTATTTTTGAAGATATTCACTTGCAAAGAATCCCTCCAACAACTCCTTGTGTCACACCGGCACCACAGCCCAAAGGATGCCAGGACCTCTCCTCCTCTCTCCCTCCATGCAGAAGAGATGGCACCTCTCCACACACCAGGGCAGGGCCAGGGGATGGGGAAGAAGAGCCCACACAACACTTGGCAATCGGCAATTCTTTTATGAAGTGCAGGGAGACCTTGTGCAGACCAGCAGGGCCTCCCTTTCCCACCGGTGGGATGTCTGGATGCTTTGCTCCCTCACAGCCACTGCCAAGCATGGGGGGATGCACCACTTGCAGGGAGCTGGGTCGGTGGGGAGTCACTGTTGCCAACATCTCATCCAGGGTAGCCCAGGCACAGGATGAGGAGGGGGCTGGATGATGGGAAGTGGAGGGCAGTCACTGTGCCCAAGGTGCAGCAGAAGGGCACAGGGGAACAATCGCCAGGAAAGGGGCCCTCAGCCCCCCCAACCCTCCTTCTTCTCCCACAGTAGGGCATCTTTCAGGCCACAGAACCCCCAGCTCCCAGAACAGCCATATTTGGCCACATATATCCACCAACACAGTGGCCTCCTGATGTCACAAGCCACGTCACCACCTTCTGTTCTGGGCCCTATAAATACAGGGACCCCGGCAGCTGGCCCACAATTCACCAAGCTTTGAGGCCCTCAAATGCAAAGGATGTTTGGTAGCAAGAGGTCCCAGAGCAGCAAGGCAGGTGGTTGCCTACCTTTGCATGGGGCAGCAGAGACGTGGTTGCAGGAACTGTGGAGGAAGAGGAGGTGGCATCAGAAGGGGAGACACCATCAGCTGCATGGTAACGATGGCCATTGCTCATGTGGCTGATGGTGTGGAACGCATGGAGGTGGATCCACCCGAAGGTCAAGAACTGATGGAGGTGGATCCACCTCCGGCACGGCTCACCTGGCACCACTACATTATGCCAGGTCTCCCCTCCATGATTCCATGGTAGCGATGTTGCAGGAGTGCCAGCCAGTGCCCTGCCATCAGCCCAGCCTCTGCCCCTGGCATATAGCCAGGAGGCCCAGCCTCCATGCCTGGCCATCCTGCAGGCTCACCTATAACATCTCCCAGCAGTCAGCAATTATTTTGTTGATTGTCCCAGGTGGTGTGAGCCCTTCTCTCCCATATCCCACCTCCACCCCTCCCTAAGGGGTGCCATCTCTGCTGCTCCAAGCCCCAAGAAAAGGGGATGAGATGACCTGGCTTCTGCCAGGCCACTGCACCAGGGCAACAGGAGTCATCCCTCAGAGGGCCACTGAGGTCCCTGGGGCCTGGAGGTGGGGTTTCTGCAGTCTGAGGATGAGAAGGCTGCCCAACGGGTGGTTGAAGATGAAGCCAGACCCTCCAGGACGGTGCACGAAGAGTAACAACAGGTGAAGCAAAGAACATAGAGAGACAGCTCTTCCTTTGGAGAAGCAGAAGATTGCAGTTCTGCCAGGAAGGAGTGCTGGCCTTCAGCATTAAGGTTGCTTCTAGATGCTCCATTAGGACTTCTTTTCAAGATTAGGCAATAAACAGAATTTTAAACACAATAAAACAAGAAAAAAACCCCACCAGTAAAAATGCTTTTGTCCTCTCTTATTTGGTACTTTGGCAACTGCATCTGGACCCCTGTGTCCCCTCCTGGTCTCCCCAGTCCAGGAAGGACACCGATGCATGGGGTGTGGGCCCAGCCCAGGCCCTTCGAGATGGTGAGGGGCCAGGGCACACGGCACAGGAGGGCAGGCTGAGGGAGCTGCCTCTGGTCATGAGGGTGGTGAGACACTGGAGCAGGTTGCCCAGAGCAGTTGTGGATGTCCCATCCCTGGAAGAGTTCAAGGCCAGGTGGGATGACGCTTTCAGCAACCTGGTCTAGTGAAAGATGTCCCTGCCCACAGCATGGGGGTTAGACTAGATGATCTTAAAAGGTCCCTTCCAACACAAGCCGTTCTGTGATTCCATGATTCTATGATTCTGCAATTCTATGATTTTTAGATCAGTCAGGGATTTTTTTTCCCAACCCAGTTTATAACATCAGGAAGTGCCTTCTGTTGTAATAGTCCCATAATACTGATCTGTGCCCTCTGATAACCTTTCTAGATGAAGCTACAGAAGGTTATTAGCCCCTTTCCAATGCTCGTCTGTGAAAATAAACTTTTGAGGCAGTAGATTTGGACTGATGCATAATTTAATGTGATTAATGTGCTGCACTGTGGATGCATTAGTGAATGTGGCACAAGGGGCAATGCATGCTGAAATCTTGTGAACTATCAGTCAGATTTGTTAGTTTCTCACTTCTGTTGCACTGTCTGAAATTGTCATGCTTCACTCAGGCATAGTAAAAGCCTAGAGAGCTGTGCTGTAATGTTTTGAGTAGCTGACATGAGTAATGGCCTTCAATATAATGGCATGAGGTAAAGAACTCACAGTACTCCGTGGCGTTATGGTGTTGCTCTGCACCTCATTTATCTACAGCTAGCCACGCTACTTACAGTGAGTATTACACTGCTGGCTCTTGACAAGAGCACCTCAGAAGAGCCAATTTGCATGTCTATAAGCTTTTGCCATACATTAGCAGGGAATATATAAAGTATTGTTCAGAGGTTTGCACACAGAGAGCCTTTCTCTAGAACCCCCTGGGATTGCATTGCTATTTCTCTTTTTATTTTATTAAATGGAATAAATAGAAGTGCATTTTCATACACTCAGATGAGCTAAAACTACATTTTTCTCACCTTACAAGAAATAAATAGTATCCGAACACAGATTCTTAAATCTCCCCATCAGATAAACAATGCTTAACCGATCTGATCACTGTACTTGACAAGCATGATTCAAAATATGAGAGTCTTGGTGGAAGTTTCCTACTTTAGAAACTCCAGATTTTAAATCAAATTCCAGTGTAAATCTGAATCTCGTACTGTAAAATCAGTGAGTCTGAGAAAGTTTTAAGGCTGGAGCAAAATTAGAGTTTCATGACCAGCCTTACATCTGCAAAATTAGAATCCAGGTTTGACTATCAAAGATACGATGAAACTAGGATTTTGATGTTAGGGTTAAAAAACATATCACCTGGGTTTTAGCTGTTATGACTCATGCCTGAATTCTGTTACCATCTTGTTACTCAGCATGTTGTAAGGACTGACAGCGTTCCTCTGATGTATATTTTTCTTTTTTTTCCTAATTATAATCCACACATTGAATTGGATTCCTCTTCTTTTTAGCCAACTCCTATGCAGTCTGTGATCACAGATTTCCATACAGTTTATACTTAAACGTTTTGCTTGATTTGTTTGCCAATTGTCTTTATGCATTTAATTAAATAGACAGAATAGAACAGAACAGAACCGAACAGAAATGATCTCTTGTATTAAGTGTTCATGCTTGCATCACGTTGCTTTCATTTTTGCCTTTCTAAAGGAAGCTGTAGTACAACGAATAAATGCCCTTTTTGTTCATATTAATTTCTTAAGCCTTTAAATACTGGTATTCTTAATGACAGACATTATATTATTTAAGATAGTAATAACCTCTTTTATCTAACAATATCATTGTTATGTGACCCATTGGTGCTATGCTAGAATTTTGTAGCTTTAAACAATATATAACAAAATTAAACCAATAACCTAATCCAGCAATGCTCATGAAATATGAATATAAGAGCTGCTAGAAGTTGAGTACAGTAAGAAGAATGTGATAAATAATCTTGAGACTATACCTCAAGAATGTTTGGGGGAGGGAAGTTGATGCTTTGAAGTTTTATGAAATGTCTTCCTTCTTCATTTTACATTATGATCAAACCAACACCTAAAAAAAATATTTTTACCCCTCATGATCTCACAGGTACCCTTCTCCAAAGATTAATATTTTCCAAAGGTTAATACTTTAATTCTTAAATATCTAAATTCTTAATAAGAAAGTGCAACAGTTTCAACTATGATACTCAAGATGTGAGAGGCCCAGGTTTAAATCCTCCCTCTATCCAGAGCAGATACCAGAGACTCAAACTTAGTTATTCCATATGCCAAGTAAATGCAGATGCCGTTCAAGTGCTTTTCTCCTTAAATTTTGACCACAGACTGCACCCTACATCTTAGAAACCTTTCTCTGTGAAATGGTGTGCTGGTTTTGGCTGGGATAGAGTTAATTTTCTTCACAGTAACTAGTATGGAGCTATGTTTCGGATTTGTGCTGGAAACAGTGTTGATAACACAGGGATGTTTTCATTATTGCTGAGCAGTGCTTACACAGAGTCAAGGCCTTCTCTGCTCCTCACCCCACCCCACCAGTGAGCAGGCTGGAGGTGCACACGAAGTTGGGAGGAGACACAGCTGGGGCAGCTGACCCCAACTGACCAAAGGGATATTCCATGCCATGTGACTTCATGCTGAGCATATAAAGCTGGGGGAAGAAGAAGGAAGGGGGGGACATTCAGAGTGATGGTGCTTGTCTTCCCAAGTAACCATTATGTGTAATGGAGCCCTGCTTTCCTGGAGATGGCTGAACAGCTGCTGGCAATAGGAAGCAGTGAATAAATTCCTTGTTTTGCTTTGCTTGTGTGCATGGCTTTTGCATTACTTATTAAACTGTCTTTATCTCAACCCACGAGTTTTCTCACATTTACTCTTGCAATTCTCTCCCCCATCCCAGCAGGGTGGGGAGTGAGAGAGCAGCTGGGTGGTGCTTAGCTGCTGGCCGGGGTTAAACCACAACAAATGGTTATATTCTTGCAGAGTAAATTTTTCTTGCAATAATTCAGCATTCAATGAAAAAAGTGGTTAAATTTCCAAATAGAGGTTTTTTAGTACTGCAAGTGGTCAAGGTTTGGGTTTTGGTTTGTTTGGGTTTTTTTTTAAATGTCCCTTGATCCAACTCTTTGGTCATATGCATAGTGCCCCACAATGACATGTTGGGTTTTGTTCTCAGCAATGATCTAAAACAAAATGCTACCTAATACATAGTTCATTTGACTTTTTGTTGTACCCTGGAACTATTTTGGAAACCTTTCATTCCTGGAGTGAATGTATACACGAGGAATAGCTTTTCAGTTTCTGAAATGTAACAGGACCATAGCTGCGGCAGACACAGGGGTTTTAAAGCATTCTTTGAAGGTGAAAGCATTTTCCAGCTCATGAATGGAGCAGACATCTTTTTAACAAACTTGAAACTGAAGATCACATTCCTTTGACTGGTTTGACTGCTATTATCAAAGCCTGCATCCTGAAATGTATTATAGCACGTCTCATGACGTACCTGTCATCCGGGCCTGAGAAGTTTAAATAAATTATTGCATTTACAAACACACATGCATATCTTTAAAAATATTAAGGCAAAAAATCTTTTCTGAAACTTTATCCAGATTACAGCTAGTAGGACTTATCTGAAGGAAGATTTCTGAGGTATGTTTGCTTGTGTTTTGTTTTGGGAACTACCGTCTCAAACTGAAAGTTTTTACTAAACTTGCATTAGATTGTTTTCTCAGATGGAAAGTGAAATTTCTCATCAAATGAGAGGACAGTGCTTGTTATATCTGTATCGTAGTAGAAAATCCTCCTCAGTTCTCTAAAATCCCAGGTAGAAGCTCCAGTCAATGTGCTGTAGAACTGGCTTTGTACAATGTGTTGGAATAGCTCCTCTTTATGTTAACAATTAAATATACATTGATAGGAGTGTCTGTCTTAGAAGAAAAACTTCACTTGGTTCTCACTCAACACACAAATGTATCCTAATCTCTTGGTGCTTAGTTATTCTGCAGTATGGAAAAGGCTTTTTCTGTGGGGTTTGGTGGGAGAGAAAAATGGAAGAAGTCTCATTTACAGATTGATGTGAAGCCAGAACTAACACAGAAGCCCTAAGACCCTTGCAAGTGGAATTCAGGAGACTGTTTGGCTTTGCCTTTTGTAGAGTAGAAAATAACGATAACAGAAAACCAAAAAACAACACACCCCCTCCCAGCTTCTCCTCCAGCAAAAGGAAAGAGAGTCTCTAGCTTATGTGTCCTTACAAATCCCAGCCCTCCATTTTGCATGTTCACATACAAAGGCTATTTATAGTTTACAAGATGCTCCCCTAACAAATAATTGTATAGTATTGCATTTGTGCAGCTCTTAATATTGGGAAAACAATGTCGACACAGACAATTTTCTTTCCCCGCAGCTTTTACTTCTACAGGTCATTTGCTGATCATTTAGTTTACCAAATATTTCTGAGTAGATATAAAGTAATCCCAAGAACCATGTAGTGCTTCAACATGTTTTTATACATGTCATTTTCAAATGCCACAAAATTCCCCTATAGTCTCTATTCAGACTTCCTTGTCTCTATTAACATTCCTTGATGTGCCTTGGCATCCTGACCTTGCAATGTTTTGTCTGATAATTTTCAACTTTTCTCTCTTTCAATCTTAATTTCCTCTGCTCTGTGATTTTTCTTGCAAACCACTTCTTCCAGCACTTGAGGCAGAACTGGCAGAGATGTCACTGCTACACAATAGTGGTTTCAGCTGCTTCTAATTTGCTCCCACATATACAGAAGTGTTTTCCAGAGGCACTGTTTCTTGTGATTATGTAAAAATATGACTTATCTAATGGAAATAAGGGAGTGACAGACATAACTACTTTTCAGCACCACAATAGATAACTTTTAATAATGAAATAATGAATCCCTGCATAATATGTAACATTTTACTTCTATATTCCAACCATAATGTTAAAAGCAATCAAGACTCAGCAGTTATTTTATATTTCAAATGGAATAATGAAGTAATATTTGATGTTCTTTAAAACCAAGCTTTAGAATACATGGACCCTGTTTGGTGGTTGTCTATCTCCCAGTTGTTGTGTTTACACATATGAATGAAACAATTGGCCTATTGGACTAAAAGCAGCCAAAACCTTTTCAGGAAATGCAGGATCTGCTGGGGGGGGGTGGGGCGGGGGGAAAGAACCAAAAAGAAAAAAAGAAATCTTGGATGACTATTAAATCAGTACCAGGTTCAATTCTTTGTTCCTCTAACTGTTTGGGATATCACCATGACTTTTAAGAGTAGAGTGACTTTTTTTTTTGAGTCTTTTTTATTGTGTTTGCTTGACATTAAAGTCATGCTTTTTGTAGATGTCTGCAGCAATTTGAAAATCAACAGAAATCATTGAATTTTTTCTCTTGTTTGCATTTACAGGAAAGAAGGGGTTTTTTTCCCACACACACAGAGTTATTAATTCTAAAAAAGGAAAAGTAGGTTTCTTGTTTAGCAAAGACATGTACCAAAGATAGTAATATGTCCTTCTACAGTTATTATTTGCATGTTTAATTTATAAATTATCACAATGAAAACTACAAACAACACCACCATTCTTGACAGTCCATTGGATTTAAGAACATTGGTGAAATATCATAAATAAATCAGATTGCCAGGAAAGCTCCAAAGAGAAAATTAGAACATACCACATAGAGTAGCTGTCATTTTAATGCAGAAATGTGGATCGGGTATGAAAACCAACTTGCTTCCTCTCTCCTTCTATTTATAAAGGAAACAATGCAAATATTGTGGGATCCCCATGTCCTGATACCCGATTCTTTTCTATTAATTTCTTTTCTTTTCTTTATCTAACCTTGAGTGATTTTCATTATTACAGTCTGTGTATTCAGCTCTAGCACCACTTGAATCCTTCCCATAAAGTCTGTCGTCCTGATCAGGAAATGAGATTTCTGTGCTTTCTCAGTACTGATGACCAACCAAAGCTCAGACTTAGGTCAGATAGCTAAAATCAGGACAGGCCAGGTAAGTGTTCCAGCTGAAGTGGTTTGTTAGGGATGTAATCAGACCTGGACTCTAGGAAAACTGGAGTCAGAGTCTACCTGAACTAATAAAGGGATTAGCTGAAGGCAAATGTTGTGTCAAGCTAAAGGTTGGAGGAGCCTGGACAACTAAGCAGTAGGGCATATTTTCAGATGAAAAATAGGGCCAAAGACAAGAGCCAGTACAGGACCCTTGGACAGGGGCTGACAATTACGGCTTTAAAGTCTCTACTTTCAAAAAAATAGGGAGCAGCCATTCTGTTTTATTTTGAAATTATAATCTGCTGCTCCACTTCTTGTAAAGGGATGCAGATATTCCTTGCCACTCTGTGAGCAAATGCTCTTCTAATTACTTCCAGTTACTGACACAGCTAAACATCCTTCATGCACAGGCATTCTGTACGATGAAAATGATCTCTTCTCTTATTTTTCATAACACTTAAGAGAGTTCCAACTTTCAGAAACCATCAACAAGAGACACAAAAGGGCAAATAAAAAAACAGATGAGACATATATAGTCTCAGTTAACTACCTTCTGGAAGATGGGCAGAGACATCCTTCCTTCTTACTCAGATACCGTAAGGGCATTTGTAGCTCAGATTCTCCCAAGAAGTTCTGAATAGAAAATAATAAACAGCAAAACAATTGAAGTTTGGTTGCCTACTGATTTTAATTTTTTATATCTGCTACGTGTATCACTGTGACAATTCCAGCTGTCTGAACACCTTCTAAGCCGCTCTGTATTATTAGCACCTCCCTAAGGTGGCATGTATCTGAGTCACATAGCAACCAGCTGGGGAAGAGGTGGCATGCGTTGTGATCAGCTTGAGGATATATGTGTATTAATTAGACAGCTACTATACGTGTGGTGGTCAGCAGGCCAAGCAGATCAGGTGATTGCTGGTTTCACTGTGTTGCCACTATGTCAGGGGGCTGCAGTGATGCTAGTCTCTCTCCTTTATCCACCACCAATTTCCAGTCATCTTAAGTAATTCAGTGCCTTTGGTCCCGCTTGAACTTGGCCAGCAGGCATAAACGTCCCTGCAGAAGAAGAAGTGAAAGACTGAAAAGCTGGCAGATGGACAGAACAAATCCATATGCCACATTTCCTTAGAAAAGCAGGCCAAAAAGTATTCCAAACCCACCTCTTGAATGTTAATCTTGCAAACAAAATCTGTTCTTAAGAGGCTGAATGTAGCTTGTTGTATTGCTGACTAAACAGAATGAAATTTAGGGTGCATAGGTGGACTCTATATAAACAGGGAAAAAAAAATCAAACAGCAGCAGTAACAGGTTGGAAGGTCCAGGGGGAAAAATGTCTTCCTTTTAATTTTTTTAAAAACCTGTCACCATGAAAGGTGTAGTCAGCTCTTTATATGGAGAAAATAGAGCAGCTATATGGGTGCTAACAGAGGGTTAATTGTACAGATGATTAGAAACAAAATATGTGGACACAGAAGTCTAAGAAATAGACCTTAACCTCAGCAGCATGCAAAGCTTCTGTCCTGGTTGAAGTGCATGTTTGTTATTTCTCCTCTGACCCACCTGCCAGTTCCTTCCTCCCAAGCCCGCTACCTAGTACCAATACTTTGTGCACACAGTACTCTTCTACACTTAATGGAACCTCAGGGTATTCAGCATTATCTTATGCCATATATTTTAGACCTACTGATGGCAATTAAAACTGAAAGACAGGAAATTTTTAAATTGTCACAAAACATGGCTATAGTCACACTCAGACACATAACAGAAAAGAGTCCTTAACATGTATTTCTTTATCACTATGTTTAAATAATGATAGGGCATATACATGTGTGTTCTAGTGTTCAGAGACAGAGAATGTGAGGAAGAAGGAAAAATATCACCAAATGCTCCCATGCTAGGCAATACTGAAAACACTGTCAGCATCAATACACTGCCCACAGACAAAGCACACTACTGTGTTGTTTTTCTCATAAAGTGTGTGTTTCGTGCACTGTGCAATTCCAGCCTCTTTTACTGTTTGAGCATCACATAAATATTAAGGACTAGCTATGAGCAACAAACACTAAAAACTTATGCTGGAAAGGGTCACTGATAGCACTACTTTGTTCATTCAATTTGTTGAATGGAAGCAAGAATTTATAGAATAGCCATCAAATCCCAGCTTACTGCTCTGATCTAATGAAATGGATACCAAGATTTTTGTCTTAAAAAGAGGGATAGGTGCATAAGGTAAACTTCTACACATGGTGAAATTCCTCACAATGTGAAAAGGTAGAGTTTGCAGGAAATGATGCACTTGTATTTCTTCTAAAACTGATATAAGAAACAAGACTTACCTGAAGAAAGCAAGGGAAGAAATCTCTTAACCTCTTTCTTTCCATGTAAGTTCTACCTCACTCTATCATCCTCATTACAGGAGTGTTAAAAGCAAGAAAAAGACAACTGTCCTCCAAAATATTATTGCTACCATCACCTGCCTCACATTTTAGATAACTGAAGAGCAGGAAATATCTTTTTGAGTCAGAAAATGGGATGAAAATTTTAACGATTGAAAAACTCTCCTCAAACCTTGAATTATTAAAAAAAAAAAACACCCTGGTTGTTTGTTTTTTGGTTTTTTTTTTGTCCTGCTTCCCTTTTTCCCTGTTTAGCTCTCATAACCCATTCTCCATGGGTTAAAATTTTGTACAGATCAAAAGAAAAGCTGAGAGTTTCACTTCAACTGCAGCATGGGCCAGCATCTCTATCACATCTAGCAGTAAATGCACCATAGGAAAACAGTGATCAACTGGAAGAAAACAAGGGCAAATTGCAGAATGAGTACTTGTTTTCAAAATTTTATAGAAGATTCAAGCCATTTACAGAACCACTTGTGTACTTAGCCCTCTGTTTCTAGCTTCCTGATGATAAACTCCTTGACATTCCTTTCAATGTTATGACTGTCCCATTTGTCCTGTTTTGTGATTATTAATGGGACTATGCACATCCTCTTTTAGGGAGAGGTTGATGTGGGCAGAAAAGGTTTGTCACACACATGCAAAAAACCCACATTTGTTCATAAATGGTAACTGCATAAGATAAAATTGTTTATCCTATTCATAGTGATAGCCTCTTATCTAAACTAAGAGGAGAGTGAAAGCGAAATATTTGAAGTTCAGTTCTCATGTTAGCAGAAAGTTTACATTCCTCTGTTAATAAATCTAAGTGGTATTCTAAACGTCTATCTATCTGCAGCACCGGATGATTTCTCTAACCATTAAGAGAGACCTGCGGTTCTATCCTAAGCTGTAGAAACATCATCAGAAGCAGACAGACATGATTTGCCCTAATACTGTTCCCATCTGTTATTTGCTCAAATGTTGCTGCAGCTAGGGGCATATTGGCTAATCTGCCAGACTGAAAGACAACATCATTGCCACAAACAATTTCAAAGACTATATTTTTCACAACTGTCAGGTTCAATATTTTCCTTCAGATGTTAAATAATATTTTGTTCATGGTAGAGAAAAAGAAGTTAAATATATTGGCAATGAGCATACTGAAAATGAAGTTTCAAGGGAGTTTGTAAAAAAAAACAAATGAACCAAAAATTTCTCCTCTAAAAAACAAAGTTTCAAACACTCCTTTGTCCACATGGCAGATACATATTTCTAGAAGTCACAATCTAAAAAGCAGGTCAAACACAGATGTCTTAAAAAAGCTACAGTAAGAAACTGTCACTAGTATGGTAATCTAGAGAAATGCCAGTTGAGATACCATTCCAGATGTTGCTATAAATTGCTGATTTCTAGCCTTATGAGTGCAGTGTCATAATGACTCATCTTGTTTATGTCCCCTATACATGGGAGCTATGGCTCACTAAACAAGAGCACATACAACATACTGGTTGCTCTCTGCTGTCTGCAAGACGAGCCTGCACACTCAGTGTGCAAACTACAGATCTTCTGTGCTAAGCACCAGTATGCTATGAAAAGTAGAACCTCTGGTGTGCTATAAAGTTCCCCTGCCTGCTTACTGCGTCATAACCTCCTTGGGAAGAAAGGAGGTTATGCAGACAGTGTTTTGCAACTAGCACATGGTATAGAGGTCGTGGAACCACTATTTAACAGGGCATGAGGCCAATATACCTAAATGGGTGGCGCTAGTGGGAAGAAAGCAAAAGGGGGAAGTGGGCTATAGTCTCATTTGTGCCCCTTAGTAATATCCATATCTGCAGGTACAAGCTCATGGAACCTTTCTTTAAATATTTTGTTGTCAAGATGCGTACCTAACATTTCGCACTTGTATCCCTGTCAGACATTACTATTTCATAAACTGTGAAGGAAGCAGCAGGATTTTAGAAGGTGTGGGTGCATGCATTATGTATTTTGCATATGAAGAACAGCAGACTGGTTAGAGAGCTGGCTGGGATTTGGCCCACATCAGGGAGCATTCTGTCAGCATGCAAGTAACCCTCCACTGTGGTCTGTGCATTGCCACAGAGAGACAACTTTCTAATCTGTGACAGCAATTCATTCACTCCTTTTGGACATAGGCCCAATTTACTAGGGCAGGATCTGTCCAAAGGTATGTTCCTATCTATTAAACGACAAAAAAAGGTCAGTTTGATGGCCAGTGGCATCATGGCACTTTCAGGAAAGGTTTAATTAAGGCTACTATAATCACACATGTATTGATCATTTCCTCACAGTGTAAATCCTGATTGGTAAAGCTGTGTTAGCCTCTGACTGGTTACGAAAACATCACCCACTCATGGCCCAAACCTGTTATTTTATCCAATAGTTCTCCATAGTCTTCATGCAGTTGTGTATCTCAGTTTTTTGTTCCACCTCGGGACAGACAATCCCATACCCTTCTTGGAAATACCAGCATCTAGAATCTCTGGGGTTACTGTTTGCTAAAAAAAACCCAACAACAACAACAACAACAACAAAAAGTAGGCTAAAGTGGTACATTACAATGATAAAGACTTCTTTCTGATTATTAACTCCCCTCTAAATTTTCAGGAAGTGACTGAACACTCATCCTAAAGCAAAGAAGTCACCCTGACTTTGTTAGGAATTTGCTCTGCAGGAAAGTAATATAGAGTTAGTCCTGCAATGTCTCAGAATTTGTTATATGCCTGGATAAGCTTATACAAGTCACTTTGTTAAATTATCAGTATTACACTCTCTTATTCAAAGTGAATAAATGTCAATAATGTAGAGACAGAATGCTATAAGGAAGTAGACTAAAAGGGCTTTTAACAGGACAGGGACTGTCACTATTATCGTACAAAATTAGTTGTTCATTTGAAGTAATTTTCCATCTAGCAATTGTCTCTAATTAGAGACATGACTTCTGTCAATTGGGATAAACCTCATAGCACTGAGGAGATGTATCTTTATCTCTTGTTCTGCTCACTTTCTCATCTCTTATTAAAATTCATCCAGGTTCTGGATAAAACAGATATAATAGCAAACTAAGAATATGTATAAGCTATCCCTCCACTTCAAAAACAAACTGTCCCCTCATACTATCAATGCTTCCACGTTTGAACTTTCCAGCTTTTTCCTTACTCTGCTGTCAAGCACTTCATCTGCCTACTCTTTCCCTTCCAGTTCCTTGCAGACGCTACCTCCTATCTGATGGTTGATTCATTCCTCTCCCAGAAGACAGAGAGGCAAAACAGGAAGCATTTATAAAGAACTGGGCTGAATATGTTCTTTCAGCTGGGTGTGGAGGTGAAGAAAACCTGTCACAGGAAAAAACTTCAGTGAAGTTTCCTGGAGCTGAGAGGAGAGTTGCTAAAACAGGCAGTCCCTTGACTTTGGGAAATCTATTCCCAAAAAAGGCTAGAGAGTCACTTTTCCCCCAGACTGTCCAAGTTGCTCAAAACAAAATGGAATTATTAACTAATGAACAACAAGGCTGTTAAGCAACATAGAGCACAGGCTGTATTATGCACTTCATTATCATTTAGCACACATATAATGTGCAAATATCATCTCATAATGTAGATTGATGAAAGGTCTAAATCATACTGTCCTGGTTTCAGCTGGGATAGAGTTAATTTTCTTCCTAGCAGCAGGCATAGTGCTGTGTTTTGGATTTAGTAGGAGAAGAATGTTGATAACATGCTGATGTTTTTAGTTGTTGCTGAGTACTGCTTATGCTAGTCAAGGGCTTTTTCAGCTTCCCATGCTCTGCCAGGAGCACAAGAAACTGGGAGGGGGCACAGCCAGAATAGTTGATCCAAACTGACCAAAGGGCTATTCCATACCATATGACGTCATGCTCAGTATATAAACTGCGGGGGGGTGGCCAGGGAGCAGCGATCGCTGCTCGGGAACTGTCTGGGTATCGGTCGGCGGGTGGTGAGCAATTGCATTGTGCATCACTTGCTTCATGTATCATTGTTATTATTATCATTATTATACTGTTACTATTAGCATTACTATTTTACTTTATATCAATTATTAAACTGTTCTTATCTCAACCCAGGAGTGTTTCTCACTCTTACTCCTCCGATTCTCTCCCCCATCCCATCGGGGTAGGGGGAGTGAGCGAGCGGCTGCGTGGTGCTTAGTTGCTGGCTGGGGCTAAACCACGACAGTCCTTTTTGGCGCCCAACGTGGGGCCCGAAGGGTTTGAGATAACAACAGATTAACCAGAGTGTATTAAGGAGTCTGTTAACAGTTGCCGGTCACGATATTAGTTCATCTGGTCTGCACCATGTTCTTTTTTTTGCAGCACGCATTAAAGCTTGCTGTCAGTTTGTGTAGTGTGCTATGCTCTGCAGTGATTCATGATCTTTTGCTTGGGAGGCTCCTTATCAAAACCCTGACCTTGAGCATTCGTTGGTATTTGGGTTTCATACAGAAGTCACTACTGTACTTCGGGTACTACCTCATAGAGAGAGTTAGCAATTATACTTCTTTCTCTGAGAGGCTTGTTGTGGAGGAAATACAGAATGGCACCTTTGCTGCTTTCTTCTATGATGTTTCCTCCTTCATTACAACAACTTTCCAGTATCTTGAACACCCCTGGGCAGTTAAGATACTTCTATTGATAATTCTTGGGAATGTTGTTTCCGTTTTGATAAAGGTCAGTAAGCAGTTTAAAAATACCATCCAGAGATCTACCCCAAGGCTGGATAGTTATGAGTGGCAGGGTGTGTGGGATCGTATGCGCAAGTACCCAGGGCAGTGGGGACCTCCAGTGTTTTGGAACTTCACCCCTGAACAAGTGCAGAATCCTGAAGAATTCTAAGACACCCATCAGTATGTTGTTAGCAATTGCTTTCATTAAGCGCATGTTAATGGAGAACTGGAGACA
This sequence comes from Pelecanus crispus, assembly GCF_030463565.1. Lineage (NCBI taxonomy): Eukaryota > Metazoa > Chordata > Aves > Pelecaniformes > Pelecanidae > Pelecanus > Pelecanus crispus. Next base: position 96,751,930 of record NC_134644.1, on the reverse strand, counting down.
CCTGGTTACTTGAAAACAGATGTATCTATTTGCAAATAACTAAAAGGCATCCACTAAGCTTATGCTTTGGTAACTGCTAGTAATAAATGACATTAACTTCTTAGCTTCCTGCAGCAGTCCTGAGAAATTTGCAATCATAGGACTGAGCTTTTAGAAATGCATGTTTATAAGGTGCCTGCACACACTTGGACCAAATTGGCTTAGCCATACAAATATCTCAGTAAAACCCTGGCCCTATATAACTACATATGAGTCCTACTGATGGTAATTTGCTATTTGTTGAATTCACTGGTCACCAAATTTCACAATCTCCAGGAAACAATGTATTTGCTGAATCAGTCTCCTGACCTTTCATTGGCTCTAACCAGGGAGTTGTTAACAACCAAGCAAACTTTAGCATCATAGTCAGTTTTAGTGTTTCTACCATTATCACTCACTCTGTAACTGAGTGTAAATAGTTGATTTTGTGATCCCAGGAATTACAAAAGAAGTAACACAGCATATGCAGGTAATTGGACCCCAGTGTTTTAACTACCCTTAACATTTAACATTGTCATAAACACTATGATAGAACACTAACATTTTATTGCCTCAAGTCTCAAAATTGGATTATGAGCAAATATTAAAATAGGAAATCATCAAGAGCACTCACATGTAATTTCCAATACTACTTTACAGACCTCTGAGCAACAGTGGTGCATAATGTGGTCTTAAGCTGGAAATCAAACTGTGAAATAGAAATGCCACATAAATGCCTACCTGGTTTATCTTCAATATTTACAGTAAAGTCATTCTGTCTGAGACATCAGTCAAAACTATCCTGCCAATTTATCACCTACCCAATCAGGATCAAGAAACAGTATGACTGTCTGCCTCTGTTCCCTCCATAGCTCATTCCATATTCTATAAACACATGAACACCAACAAAAAATTCCTCAAAAATGCAATTGCAGCCTCCATTGTATTTAAGAAATACTGGAGTAGGAGTTTTCCCCTTCCCCTCAGAGTGCTCATTAAGGAAAACTGAGACTGGTTTCAGTCTTCCTGAAGAAACCAGCCTCAGCTCTTTTCTCTACCTGCAAAGAGCCCAGCAGGGTGAAATAGAATCATAGAATGCTTTGGGTTGGAAGGGACCTTTAGAGGTCATCCAGCCCAACCACCCTGCAGTGAGCAGGGACAGCTTTAACCAGATCAGGTTGCTCAGAGCCCCGTCCAACCTGACCTGGAATGTTGCCAGGGATGGGGCCTCCACCACCTCTCTGGGCAACCTGTGCCAGTGCTTCACCACCCTCATCGTAAAAAATTTCTTCCTTATATCCAGTCTAAAGCTATTCTTCTTTAGTTTAAAACCATTATTCCTTGTCCTGTCACAACAGGCCTTGCTAAAAAGATTGACCCCATCTTTCCTGTAGGCCCCCTTTAAGTACTGGAAGGCCACAATAAGGTCTCCTCGCAGCCTTCTCTTCTCCAGGCTGAACAACCCCAACTCTCTCAGCCTGGCCTCGTAGGAGAGGTGCTCCAGCCCTCGCATCATTTTTGTGGCCCTCCTCTGGACTCACTCCAACAGGTCCATGTCCTTATGCTGAGTTCTCCAGTACTCCAGGTGGGGTCTCACCAGAGCAGAGCAGAGGGGCAGAATCACCTCCCTCGACCTGCTGGCCACGCTTCTTTGGATGCAGCCCAGGATTTGGTTGGCTTTCTGGGCTGCAAGTGCACATTGTTGGTTCATGTCCAGCTTTTCATCTACCAGTACCCTCAAGTCCTTCTCTGCAGGGCTGCTCTCAATCCCTTCATCCCCCAGCCTGTATTGATATCGGGGGTTGCCCCGTCCCAGGTGCAGGACGTTGCACTTGTCCTTGTTGAACCTCACAATGTTCACACAGGCCCACCTCTCCAGCTTGTTCAGGTCCCTTTGGATGACATCTCATCTTTCTGGCATGTCAACTGCACTACTCAGCTTGGTGTCGTCTACAAACTTGCTGAGAGAGCACTCAATCCCAGTGTCTATGTCATTGATGAAGATGTTAAACAGCACTGGTCCCAGTACAGACCCCTGAGGGACTCCACTTGTATAATAAATAATAACTCAGTTAAATGTTACATTCAATTCTGTGGAACTTTCTGCCCAACAGTACTCTTCCAAGACGTAACAAAGAACCGAAAACCCGGAACCAGGAAGACAATGCAACAGAGGACGTAATTCAGCTGAGACACAGAAATCATCTTTCTCCTAAACACACAGTTTCCGCAGGTTCTCATGACCATATTTGTTAATAATATCTTCTTGCAGAAGAAGCTGAATGAATCTTCCTTTACTGTTTACTGGTTCAATGCTGCAACTTGTAGACTACAACATACCAACAGAAATGAAGATAACCTTCCTATTCCAGTGGCCATGCTTCCTACTCCAGTGGCCAATTCAAGTCATTAAAAAGAAGGAAATAGACACCGGGCTTCAGGAGAGAGTTCAGGGCCATGGTGGGAATAATATTACTTTTCTAGATGAGTCTTCATAGGCCCAATATTCAAAGATAAATCCTAAGCCTTAGGCTTTTATGCTATCTCACATTATATTTCTATTCACCAAGTGAGCTGACTAGATGATGCTCTACTGAATATGTTACCTTTTGGGGATCTCATCCTGAAGCATCCAATTCTCCTGTTATATAGGAGGCCTAGGAGAAAACTTACGGGTTTGGATTATTCTACTTGGGTCAGGCATTTGAAAAAGTGGCGTTGTTTTAGCTATCTTTTAGATTTTGCAATGTCCTCTAAGCCTGACCCACAGGCCATAGGGTGCCCCTTCTTTCAGGTTCCACGTCATTCCCAATGAAGTCAGCAGGTGCAAAGGCAACTGTTACCCTCTGATTTTGCTACACCTTGTAAAATCTTCCCACAATTTAGACAAATCGATAAGCATCCAGAGTTTTCAGTCGAACAAATAAAATTAATTGCTGGGGTTTAGACACACAGGCTTATAAAGTGATTCTGGCACCAGTTAGCCATAAGAGGGAGATGAAACAGCTGTTTAAAAGCATTCAGTTACTATCTACTCCATTATATTGAAAACAAAATGGCTAACGACTTCTTCTGAGCTGCAATATTTGCATTGATTATTAGTTTCTGGATGGGTTATTGATCTCTACTGACATTAAACTGTGCAGATAGCCATATATGATGTATCTTAGATTCATCTGTGAAAAAAGAACCGTTCAGCAACATAGCATTAGGAAATGATGATTCATAAGTGTTAGGAATTGTTCTAATGTAACTCACCATGCTTTTAGAAAATACAGTCTAATAGTTGGAGAGATTTTGACAATCCCTCTTTCTTTTGGTAATCATTAATGAAATTCCAGGACAGGCCCTCAATAAGACAGAATTATCTGTCTAAAGGAAAAAGAAATGTTTTGTATCAAATTGTTTTGGTGAACATTTCTGAGATGCTCTAGTTATGCTACTGAAGAGATCATCAGGAATGAGGAATTATGCCAGACTTAACTCTGTGAGAGTTCAGGAAGGCAAAAGGGCAAAATTTAATCACAAGGATTAAATATGTGAGTATCTCCAGAAAAAAAACAGTTTTGACAGTGCTGTCTAAATGAGTAAACAAAAGTGAGTAAAACTAGAACAAACTGATAAACCAGCTCCCATTTTTTTAGTGTCCTTCTGGTTGCTTCAAGAGGGCTATTAAATCTAACACTCAACAAGCAATTTTCCTTGTTGAGAAAATGGCAGTTAGGGCTTAACATTAAACTGATGGCTTGAACCTGTGTTTTCAACAACTCCTAGATGAAGAGAGGCTCCATACCTTCTAAAGTGACTCTGAGACTTTTTACCAACAACCACATAGACTCTGGGATCCCATGGAAGATAGGAGTGAATAAAAATGAAAAGCCTTTCTGTTCAAACCCCAAAGCTAACCTTAGCTAAATCCAGAGGATTAAGAGAACAGCCCTCTGCTTCTACAATATTTTTTCCCCATAAGAATAAATAATACAGACCATCTGAAGATTTTAAAATGCTAGGCTGAATATGCATAATAGAAAATCCCATAGGGATGCCAGCTGTGCATTTATGGATGGATGAAAAGTACAGGCTGTTATGCAGTTGTTGTGCAGTCATTTTCTTAGAGATATTAAGATCTGCTGCTAAAAAGCAGGAAAATGCAGTCACAGAGCCCACAAGCTGACAAGCTCTATCGATGAAGGGCTGGTTTTTTGCAGAGGCTTGTTTTCTAGACATCTGAGGAGGCAGGAAGGAGGTAAGGGATTGACATGACTGGTGAGTTAGACTGGAACAAACTCAGGGTTTTTGTTTTGGGGGTGGCAGTGGTGAAAAAATACCCAGGTTTGTGATCATGAGGAGAGCATGAGTTAGTAAAACTGCCTGAGCTCTTTCTGGGTCAATGTGGGGGATAGCACAGGCTGCATGTGTAGGAAGCAAAGGGATTTATGGGGAGCTGGGAGTTATAACTGTTACAAGATAAAATTGTGATAGGTATGTCTATGGTGATAAAATGATGTAATTTTAGTTGTGTTTTGAGCCAAGACAGAGGGGATGGAGGCAAAAATTTCAACAGAGCTGCTGAGTCTCTCCTTCCATTCACACAAGCTCTGTGGGGCAATCACATAGCACATGGGTGGCTGGCTGCCTGCACAGCCATTCCCTCCGCTGGCTGGGACACTGGCTGCGCTCCCTTGGGAAAGTATAGCAGCACGCTCCCTGATAAACATGGTGGCAAAAATAAGGCCTAGGAGAAATGATGATAAGCTTCACCAGTCTGTTAGATCTATGCTCCTCCTGTCAAAAAATGTTTCCTTTAATACTTCAAAAACACAGTAGGAGAGCAATTGATTAGATACCAGCCAAGCACACCTCTGAATGTGTTGGTGGACACACTGGAGGAAACCCCAAGCTGTGAGGGTACCACATCTCCCGAGCAAAGAACTCCCCCTTCCTTTCCTCATGTTTTGTTCTCTCTGAAGTGAACTCACTTTGCTCTCCTGCTCAGTGTCTGTCAGAAGTTTAGATTTAATTTAGCCTATAATAGATCAAGGAAGGCTTCAAAATATTTGTGAAGCATTCATTGATTAACCTGAAACCAAAATGTCACACTCTTTAAGTCATAATTCTAGGACAGAGCTGCCTGTTACTGGTGTAATTTAAATTTTCATTTAGCATGACAGCACTTGGTCATAGTCTTGTTTAATTTACCTTCAATTAGGATGTTATTATAATGAAATTCCATCAGAACTATTGGATTATATCTCAGCTGAATACATTGAGGGTTTTATACAGCCTTATTTTTCCAAAAGCAGAAGGAAAAAAATGCAAATAATTCACTTAATTTCTTTGCTTAAAAAAACCTGTGAGTAAACAGCTTTGACACAAGCACACATCACATCTTCTCGGGAAGTGCACATACACACAGGTACACACAGAAGACATCATTCTTCTTTGACTAAGACTGCTGACAGTTCAGAAGGTGCTGGCTGAATCTTGTTTGATGACTTCTCACCCACATTTGCTTCCTTCTCAGGTTTAACCATTTGGGGTAGCTTTTTGGCAGAAAGGTAATCTGAGAAGGTTACTTAATATACTACTGGTAGACTATGCCTGTTTTGCCTGATGAACAATTTGTTGGATAACTGAAATATGCCTAAATTGGGTGTCACTCAGGTACAAAATTATTACTTGGTCTTTTATCATTTCATCTTGATTATGACATTCTTTCTGTGCAAGTTTTTTTAATCATTAATGGCCTGCTAAAACAAATTCTCCTCATTAATACCTAGGAAGTTCTGGAATCATTGTAATCAGGCGGCTCTTGCAGAGACAGGTGATCTGATTAGCTGGAGAGAATCTCACTACTGCAGAATCATCTATAAAGTTCTTGTTAATTTAGCATGGATTTTGAATTACTCTCTCACATTGTTAGCTACATTCAATGAATACACAGCATTTTCCTACTATGGCATTCAAAACAAGCTGTCTGTAAGCTCCAGGATATGCAATCGAAGTAAAGTGAAGCCTGCTTAACATGTTAAAATGTGTTAAAAATGAGAGAAAGAGAAGAAAACCTGTAATTTTAAAGTAAGCACCAGGATTTCAGTATGCTGTTCCCTTATGTCCTTGTGGAAGATCCACACCTTATTCTCATCCATCTATCTTCCAGAAATATGAGGGACTGATTTCCAAAGGTATAATGGGAATGATACTGTGAAATGAACTGCACCCAAATTTTCCTGCTACAATGCATCGCCAGGAGAAAACATAAGTAAACTGCAACTGCAGAATTATGTCTCTAGCAAAATAATAGTTTAAACAGGATCAATGAATGAGGGAATGAAACTGTTACCAAAATAAATTTCTAACTCACTAAAGGACGAAGCACAGAAGACCTTTTCAGATGCTCATACAAATTGTATGTATACGGTATCTATGCCATGTCTGAATTGATTAACTTGGAAAACTAGAAGTAAGAAACTGCAAGGTGAGTCATGTAGCAACCAGCTAGTGCTAATGGTATATAGCCTCCCATTAATCTGAATGGTAAATATTTTCACGCCCTAGTGGAAACTTTTAGGGTTAGATTTTTATGTGAAAGAAGTAGAAGTATTTTTCCCTCAATTTCATCCTGTTATGTTTAATAACTTATCAAATTTTGTGAATTTAGCCCGCAATTCCAAGAGGAGCTTTAGCTAAACAAAGAGTTATGGTGATGTTGACTTTAGAGAGGGTTGGTAGTTTTTATTTATAGATTTTTTTTTATTATTTACAGCTGGGCAAAATTACTCCTGACAACTTTGTTAAATACAGGTGGTTCTAATACTGTGTAGAAGATATTCTATTACTCAGAAAGTTTATATTGCTCTTATTTATTGTGTAGAAAACAAAGACACGGTGTTTTTGTTAGGATAGAATACTCTGGTTGCTTGCTAAAATTACTTTATTAGTAATCCATCTGTAACACTAATTTTTAATAAAATTATGACTGTACTGTTAAGGTAAATAAGTGCTTGGGTAAATCTGATCTAAATATAAATGCTGATTTTATAGGCAATAAACTCCAGATTGCAAAAGTCTGGTTAAGAAATGCTTCATGTGTGAAAATATACAACAGTTTAAGTATAGAAGGTGTACTCAAGTTTATGATTCTTTAGAGTTTTTCCTAAGATGAGATAAATTGCCCCAACAATGTCTCAGTCACCTCGCCACAACAGAAATTATAGTTGGTAACAGCCAAGAAAACAAAGCTTTTTCTTCTTCTTCTTCTTTTTTTTTTTTTTTTTAATAATTAAGAACTCAAAAATTATTTTTGTTTTACAAATAACTGGTATTGGTTTAGAATATGCTTAGAATAATGGATCAGAGAATAATGGAATATAATATAAGAACATGTTTGCTAGGTCCTATTTGAATCAAGTTCTTTTGGTTGATATGGGCATATGTGAGCTGCATGTGCCAATGAGAAACCTCAGCTCTTTCAGGCAGATCCCATTTCTGCATGTTGTCTGAAAATACAGACCATTTTCACAATCATCTATGTGTCACACTGCCTATGGCCTCCCTCTATCACACAAATTTTGAAATCAGCAGGGACCAATTTAACAGAGGAAAGAAACCACACATGGGTCATAAGTCAATTATTTTTTCCTAATTTGAGAGAGCTCATTTGTATTTTAGTATGTTTTATTAGAATATGGTTCTATAATGATAGGTGACATTGATTTAGTACATTAATATTAGAGTTTAATGGCTGCAAAATATCGCATTTACTATTGATAATCCTTATTATATATTCTGATGTTAATTCTTTGATGTACAAGTGATAACTATTTTGGTCTACTTTGTAGTATGGACTTTCCTCTAGAGGCTAGCTCTAAGTAATAGCAGATTCTTTTCATTACTTGTAGAAAAATGTGGATATTTGATCAGATGAACACACTTCTCTTTCTGTATCCAAAGAATTTGTATTGGGACATACAATGTGACAAAGATAATTTGATACCATTCACATTTTATTGCTTTGTTAGCTTGAGTTTGAAAGGAAAACAACATCTGCCTGTTGCCAAAGTCCATTACCCTTTGAACCATGCTTGGATAAAACTCACAGCTGAAGCAATTTACAGCATGAAAAAAGAAAATCATCATTGTTTTGCTTATAGAACAGTTTTTTGTACCTTTTGTAGTTTGTACTGTGCTTAAAATAGTGGAGAAGATACTAGAGTTCTGTCTGAATATCAAGCTCTTCTTGTTTTAAAAGTAACTTTGTAAGTTAGTATTCAATATACTTGTACTTCCTCATGAAGTCTGGACAGAAAAAATAGCATGGGGGGTGGGGGCAACACTGGTGTCTGAACACTGTACATGGTCCAACATCACAGGAGGGTCAACCCTCTCCAAATGGAAAAAAACCCTACTAGCAGCACAACCTGCCTGTGGGGCACTCCTTCAGTAAGCATCGAAGATCATGGAAGCTTGGGATGATTTGTTTATCTTTTTGATTAACAAATTCATGGTCTTCCTCACTGTGCAGTGCATACATCATTTTATGACTGCTATTTCCGCATCTCAAATCTGTCTGCACTCCGATTGCACCTGCCTGACCCCAGCCATGGTAGCTGTAACACCCTGAAAGATCAGCCCATAGCTCTGAAGTGCTTCAGAGTGAAACAACACAGACCACCACAGTGTTAGTTCTAAATGAAAGGAACTAGAAAGAACCAGTGATCAAGAAGTCACGTAAAATGACAAAAAGAAATATATTTCAGGATTCACTGTTTGAGATCCCATATGACAAACAGTGAATGGATATGAAGTGGTAGACAAAGTATCCTATTTTGTGAAATCAGCTTTATCCATTGTGAATTAAATGTATTTTGATTCTACTGGGGTTGAAATTTCTATCTATGAATGAAGTAGACCTGTGTGTTGATACTGAATTTGGACTCGCATAAACTGATTGTGGTCTTACAACTGTGATGAACTTAGGTCACAGTAACATTGTCACAAGTTAAAAATAAAATATTTTTTTAAAAATTAACAGAAAATTTAAAACAAATTGTAAGGTAGACTAAAAAAAGTATGGCTTCTTAAAAAATGTCTATGAGCAGTGGAAATTTTAATTTATTACATGTAAGAAATTACAAAGATTTATCCCATTTCTTTATGAATTACTACTTGAATACTTCTTAAATATCACTAGTTAATTATACTACTGTGCACGCAAGGTGGGACAACAATGGGAGAATGTTCCAGACTTATCCCACCTTGCCTATTAGTCTCGTCCCAACTCATCAACACAGTAACAGAAATAATTGCTGGACAATTCACAGTTTCACCTTTTGTACAACACTTCTTCTAACATAGTTACCAGAACTGGAGATAAAGGCAAGGGCTGAACCTACTTTTAGAAAACGGCTGATGTTGCCATTTTCCCTGCAAAATATATACATGCTATTCTCATTCATAAACTGAAAGAACAAAAGCGTTCCTACAAGAGATGGAAAAGAAGAAGAAATGTCTGCACTTTCAATTTATTTCCTTGGGATTTTTGCCCTCATATGACTTTGGACACAGGGGCTGAAGCATAGTGTCCTAGATGTTGACATTGGCATCAGTTTCTTACATGTGGGCAGGATAGATGAATTTATCACCTCCTCCTTTGTATGTTTTTTTCATGGAGAAGTGAGGGACCTTCTGATAACTATTGTTGATAAATGGTAAAAGCACATTTTGTCTTTAAGGGAGGCATTTCCCTGTTACAAGTCAGGTCTCCTACACTCTGCTCCTGATGTGGAATGGGCTTTAGAGTCCCCACTTACAAAGAGTTGCTTCCTTGAAAAATATTTTATTGCTTTTTCTCCAAAATATAGACACAAGGAGACCTTCATCTAAAATAACAGACAGTGGGCTCGTGTTTGTCAACTGCCTTCTTGCAAGCAAATTAAGAAAGTAACAATGGAGCCTTAACTAGTTGGTAAGTTTATACTTCTAAAAACATCTTCTCAAGATCAATTCCAGCTAAAAAAAACAAATAAATTTCCCTAGACCTAGGCTGCATTTGGGCTATTTTCCTCATATATAGGAAAGCCCTTATTGGTTATCTGTGGTAATATTTTACGTGTTCAGTCAGGAACACTCTCTCCACTCTCTAAAGCACTGATAGCACTTAGTCATATTAAACTTGAGATTATTTTGATGTGTTTCATCAAATAATGCTTTCAGAGTATGCAGTTTTACCTCTTCTCTAATCCCATGTTTTCTTCCGTTCTGTTGCCAATAAAGATGGCTACAGACAGCAGCAAAATTGTACTAAAGAGAACAATAGTACAATATGGAGCGTCTTACCTTTAAATAATTCAGGTACTGCTGACTGTGACCAAAATTCATTGCCATCTGTCAGTAGATTTAATTTAGTTAAACATGGCAATCCCTTCCTACTAGACAGCTGTCCACATAAACCATGGCATGCTACATTGAAAAATCCCAGCAGAAAGACCAGTAAGTGAATGAATATGGAGTATTATCCCTATCCAGAACAAATCAAGAATCCATATATTTCAATTTTCTTTTATATATATATATATATTTACATATATATATATTTAATATAGATGTATACTGAACAACAAGTATTTTCTCATATTTTAGGAGCATATGCTTCATGGAAAGTATAGTTAAATAATTATGACCTAGTTTTTCTTATACCAAGATCTCAAACTGCAGACTTTACACATAGCTAGATTAATAGGAATCTCAAAGCCCTACATCCCCCCCAAAATTACCAGGTCTTTTGCATTTTCCATTCAAAAGCAAGTTTTTTAAACAGCACTATGGGTAGGACCTTCACAAAGCCATCGGTGGAATTGCGGACACTACAGTATCATGTTCAGTTCACTCTCTCTTTTGGCAGTTTAACTTAGCAGAAGTGAGGATGACGCTCTTTCTGCAGGGAGAGGAATTTGTCAGTCACAAGGAGCTGATCAAAACCGTTAGAACCTATGTAAGTTTGACTACATGGATACAACACAAATATTGACTAAAATAAAAACATTGATCCTAACAACCTTTGAAGATATCGCTCAAATTTATACCAAGTTTGTTACCACTTCTGTGCCTTGAAATCTTGGAACTACAGAAGCAGAGCAATCCATACTCAGTGGATGGAATCAAGGTACTTTACTGAATGCATAAAAGTATGCACTTAACTTACAACAGAGAGCAGAAAGTCTCTTGTTACTGGTAGTTGAGGAGAAGAGAGACTCTCATGTCACTACTGTAAACCACTACAATCACCCAAGCAACCTCTTCTCTTTAACAATATCAGCTTCATATTTCTATTAAGGGATTTGGTAAGTACCCATGCTTAACTTGAAAACAATGCCCTTCCTCTAGCAGCTAAACAACATGAAGTTCATAGGTGCATGATTATAATTAGACTATGCTTCATGCTTGCACTGCTCAACTTTCGGGACTCCGCTCTTAAACAAGGGTTAACCAGGAGGACTATGCATCCCCACTGCCAGTTAAAAATATTCTCATTCATCTCCCTACAAATCATTTCAACTGCATTCATTAAAGTATGGAGTTTTCAACATTTACATATATTATATATAAGCTTTCTCCTACTAGTAATTTTTCTATATCAATCCCCAATGAAGGTCTTCATGTGGTAACAAAACTTGCTTTTCAGTTTCCAGCATAACAATACAGATTCACTGCAGCCAGAAACTACAAGGAGAAAGTTTAAAACTGCTTTGCTCAAACATTAATCAAGATAAAGTTAGCTAGTTTATATTAAGACTAGGCCTACCTTCTAATTTGGCTGCTGCTCTTTTATGAAGTTAGTTGTACTTTTACATTTTTATTTTTATACATAGTTCATCGTTCTCTGCATGCTAAGTAATGTTCAGATCAAAAGAATCAGATCTCCCATGGGAATAACTTGGCTTTACTGCTGCAACTGCTAAAAATACCATTCCATACCCCAGGTACATACCCATCCCTACGCTGCTTATTCTTGTATATTAATCTTATATATCTTATACTTAAGAATGATGTTGAAGTTGCTGTACTGCTTACTTTTATAAAAAGGGCAGGAAAATATCTCTCGAGCTGTAAACCAATAGTTCAGGTATAACACATTATAAGCTCACTGCACAAAACTTGAACGTTTAGAGCCACCAAATGTCCATCTCGGGAGCTGGCTGACTCCTGTAGAAGCCAAAGGTTGGTGGTCACCTCACTTTAGATTCCTACAAGGTTTAGCTTTTAACTTCCTGCAAATCTTTCTTAATTAATACACTTTAATAATTCATTTATCAACATGTTATTAAAAAAATCAGTATATTTTAAAGATTTAAACAATTAAGGACTAATTTTTATAATTTTTATAATTTTAAATTTTAATAATTATTATGATAATTAGGAAAGGGAGGGAGGATAGCAGCAAAAAGCAAAATGTACCATAAAAAATAAAGTTTTGTAGCAAAAATGACAACAAAAATAGGTCTTTTCAGGAAAAAGCCATTTTTATTTTATTTTTATTGGTTTTACCACCAAATTTCATATTCTCCTTAAAGAAAATGTCTTAACTATTTTCAATGTACAGACATAAAACAAAGTATCCAATATGATTTTAGAGGTTTTTTTTTTTTTACTTGAGATTACTTATTCAAGGGTCTTTAAGATCTTCTAACTGAAATAGATTATAGAGACTTTTGAACCTATTGTGTTTATTACTGCTGTCATAATATAGGTTTGTCAGCTTTATACATGCTATGATTCAGAAATTATAACTCAGCAGTTCTCAGGTATTTTGATTCCTATTTCAGGGGCTTATTCATCAGGGAATTAAGCTCATTTGCTAACTTTGAAAGTTGAAATAAGAGCCTCTGCTTAGAGAATGGTGATAAATTGAAATTAATTCTGAACATAAATCAGCTGGCATATGGATTGCTTCTTTTCTCTACACTTTTCACCAAAGTAAGCTCAGTCATGAAGTTGGCATAGTGTAATAACAATATTTACAACTAATTCAGGTATAAAATAATAATATACAAACAATTTCTGTCATGGAACAAATGCATGACAAAATAAAGTATTCTTTACCTTCAAATGAAATATCAATGATTGAATAAGAGAACATTATAATCCTAACTTTTAGGCTGGCTTGATATACAACTTTTTTTATATATTTACTATATATACTTCTGGGTCCAGAAGAGGGCCACAAAAATGATCCGAGGGCTGGAGCACCTCTCCTACGAGGCCAGGCTGAGAGAGTTGGGGTTGTTCAGCCTGGAGAAGAGAAGGCTGCGGGGAGACCTTATTGCAGCCTTTCAGTACTTAAAGAGGTCCTATAGGAAGGATGGGGACAATCTTTTTAGCAAGGCCTGTTGTGACAGGACAAGGAATAATGGTTTTAAACTAAAGAAGAATAGCTTTAGACTGGATATAAGGAAGAAATTTTTTACAATGAGGGTGGTGAAGCACTGGCACAGGTTGCCCAGAGAGGAGGTAGAGGCCCCATCCCTGGCAACATTCAAGGCCAGGTTGGACGGGGCTCTGAGCAACCTGATCTGGTTAAAGCTGTCCCTGCTCCCTGCAGGGGGTTGGGCTGGATGGCCTCTAAAGGTTCCTTCCAACCCAAAGCATTGTGTGATTCTATGATTCTATTTTAAATGCAAATGATGATGTGAATAATCATTTTCATCACTGCATAGCCTTATACTATGTGGTATTACTGGAAAAATTGTATTCTTTGAACCTATGGAAGTTTAAAATCTTCAAAGAAATCATTGTCCTCAAATCTTTTTATTATGTAATAAGTAAAAGAATGGGATCTTCCATTATGACCAGATCTAAAACCCAAAAGTACTTAGATCCCTGAAATGCATGGTTTGACATGATTTAGGTAACTACATCATCTATAGAAGTCCTGAAATCTGCTGTTTCGCTGACTTTTAACTTTGGAGACACCCACCTCCTCTCCTTTCCCTTACTTTTCATTTGTAATTTCCCAAAGTGCCCGTACTTGAGTTTTGTGTGTCTGCAGGAGTGCAACAAATATCATCTCTCATCTATCTTGCAACACAACTTTTTCAGTATCCAACAACTATGTCTGCTTTCACCAAAGCTCCTGAGGCTCTTGATCCATGGGGCATACTTCACACACTCCTCACTCCTCATGCAAGCCATAGGACTGGCTTTTCAATAAAATATAGCATGGCTGCAGGTGCTTTTTAGGTTATTCACAATATACTTTTTGTAAGGATGAGTAAAGTGGTGATGAATTGTCACAAAAATTAAAGACATGCAAGAGTGAAGACATAGTTTAGTTCTCATGTTACTCAATTTTTATTTCTGCTGACAACTTTTCATTCTCCCTGTAGTTTCAGCTCCACTTTTTCTCTTATTAGCTCTCTATTGCTATTTTCTGCAGTACAATATTTTATTTCCGCAATAATATTTTCCTCTGTATTGGCATGGGTGTTAGTTTGAGCAAATAAGTTACATAGATATCTTTTTGCTATTGATCAGCATAAATATCAGTAGCCATATTATTAAATACAGTATTCTGTATTTGCAATATTAATAATTTTACTGTATTAATAACTAATAAGTATATAAATATCCTTTCAGAGCTAGATGAACTGCTTCTAAAATGAAAACATCTGCTTCATTGTGATGAAACATTATTTGTGGCAGACTGGAAGTTCTTGTCATTAAATCAACTTCTGTTTTCATGCATAGTCTGACAAATTCTATTACTTATACCATTTGGTTTGGAGTAATCCATAAAATATTCAAAGACAATGGTATAAGTTTTAACTAGATTATACTTACCAGGTGCAGTTAAAGGAAGACACAAGCAGATCAGCCTGACTGACTCTTACCTTAAAGTAGCAAAGGAGGGAGGAAAAGAGCACACTGGAATGGAATTTCTTACTCACTCCCATTGACTTCTCAGTTTCTCATTAATAAGCATCTGTGGTTGACCTTGACAAGGAAATAGGCCCCAAACTGAAACGGCAGCATAAACCAATAGCATGTTAGGATCATTGTCAAATTTTAACCTGGTAATGCTGACAGGTAACAGATTATTGCACATATGTGGGTGAATGCCTGAAACTGAACTTTTGAAGTCTGCTGCTTGCTAACGGCTTCCAGTATAGGTTGATTGCAAACATTCATAGCACCTGGATGAAACAGAAGTGCCATGACCCCAGTGTGCCAATTGATAGAGACCAGAACCGCCAATCAGGAGGCTGATCACATAATGTGCTTCTGCACAGGGACTATTTAGATTGGGAAACCAGGGGCTTGGGTTCTGGACAGAAGAGCAAGTGTGAAAAAGAAGGGTTCCCAAAAAGAGGGAGCAGTCTCGGAAAGATGAAGGTGCAAACCCTGCCTGCAGGAAAGACCCCAGAATAGGAGGAAGATCCTGGAGATTAGGCTGTTGGGTGGAAATGAATGCCAATGAGCACCCAGGGACTGTGGCCACTAACACCCAGGACTGGTGACTGTGAGTAGTGGCACAGCACGAACTGACATGACTTTCTGCCCAACCTTCCTGGAGCGACCTCCCTGCGAAGAAGGAAACTCAAGACCTGGGAATATAGCCCAGGGAGGAGTGAGGGAATGAGTGTGTGGGATGATCAAGCAGAGCAAAAGATCTAATCCTGCTGGTTCTTAAATAAACACCAGTAACCAGATCCACCATGGTTCGTAATTTACTCTGTTTCATCTGCAACAGAAGAAAAATAATCTCTAGAATATATTTCTGGAAATGGCTTTTTATTATCCCAAGGTGGCAACATTTTTTTGGTTTAGGGGAAAAAAAAAAATCAATTGCAGACATAACTTGTTAGAAAATGTGATGCTTCAAGAATGACCCTCTCATTCCTCTCTCCTAAATGGAAAATTAGTTAAATTAACAGGAAAAGACATTGGCATAGAAGTGCAGGAGGTCTAAAAACAAACTTGCAGTGAGCTACTGTTTTTTAATTGTTGTTACACATTTTTTGCTTAATGGGAAATTGGTTTGGCTGGTTGTGCTTCAGCTGCTTTGGGGAATAAGACTGATTGCTCAGCAGAAAAAAAAAAAATATCAAGTACTGCACCATAGAGCCTCTTGGTTGGTAACAACCAAAATTTGCATTGCTTTTGGAGCAACCCCAGGAACCCAATAGGTCTCTGAGCAGGGTATATACCACCTGCATGTAGCCATGTAACTTATGGCTCTGAGTAATCTCTAAGAAACATCTTTTCTCACCGTTTACTGTATAGTAAACAGTTATTACACCAGAGTTAGATACCTAATATGACATGGGTAGCTTGGAAATCTCTGTGCTTCTTTCTTGCCTCTTAGAAACAGTAAGGCACAGCTCACCTTTCCTCACATGTTTATACCTACTCCTGTACACCGTGACAAAAGCCCCAACCTGCTAGTCCAGCAGAACAGGGAAGGGACCGTCTCTTTTTCCTGTGCACAGATGCCAGTTCAAGAAATAACTCCATCCACAGAAAGAGTATATTAAAAGATTTATTTAGCCCTCTTGGCCCATCTGTGCTGATTTTTGAGCTTGTAACATCAGTAGCATGCCCCATATAAAATATTTTGGCTATAGAAATATACTGAGTGGTTACACTTTGTAACTTTTTTCCTCCTAACACATGTAGGGTATAAAGTTATGGTCTGTAACCATAACTGCTATATGACCAAAACCAGCAAAATGAAATAAGGAATGAAATCACATTTTTCCTCAGCATTTATCTCTCAAAAGAGGAGATAATGTGCTCTGAATTACTTTGTGAGGATACACGATCTTGACAGTCAAGCTTTACTGAGGATAATTCCTGATGCTGTTGAAATAATGTGAATTCTTTCACGGATAAGTAGAAAAACAATGGTTCCTTTGTTAAAATATTTTGATCAACCTTCTCGTTCAATTAATTCCCCCTGCCTTGCAAACATAAGAAGGCAATTGTTACATGTAAGGGTTGTAGCTTCAGAGTCAAAAATTGCTGTGTCATTCTGCTAGCTATCTGAGTAGCACAGGGCGGTCTTACATACACCAACAAATAGCTATAAATGTACTCACCCAACTACGCTCTGTAAAACTAGTCCGTAGACTTTCAGAGCCAAGAAAGGTGATCATGGTTTAGAAACACTGCACTTAGAGTATAGAGAACAGAGTAGGTTCAGTGCTTCATGGAAATTTCACTAGGATAGGAGTATCACGGGATAAGAAAATCCTAGGCGACCTTTTGCAGCTTGCTGAATCTCCCCTCAACACATCGCTTTGGGCAATTCAGGGCTGGCTGAGGACCTGGCTGTTTGCTGGTGACATTGCTGAACCCCTTCCAGCAGGAGCAACATGAGCAAGAGAACTAGCCAGTGCTCACACATAGCCTGGCGATCTTTGAAGTGATTGCATGGGATAGAAAGGGGCTGGAATAGTACAAGTTTCTCCAAGTCCTGTTTAAGCATCATAGCAATAAAACATTTAAAAAAGGAAAAAAAGATAAAAAGTTACTTACATTTTGCATGCAGTCATATCTGAGACCACCTCTTCCCTACTGTACTACTGCAATATTCCCATTCAAGCAGTGTGGTTTGGTTTGATTTAACACAGCCAAAACGTACCGCTTCCAAGTAAGTCTGCTTGATCTTTTTTCTAAATTAGCAAGGATAAGCTCATAGGACATAAACAGAAGATCAGTGTGTTCAACCTTCAGCATAAGACAGAAAATATTTTTCACCGATGACAGAATTACATCTAAGCCCCCATGTTTTTGCTTAGGTTTTCTTTAGAAGCAAAAGAAACTGTCAAAATGTTTATTTAAAAAAAAAACAAAACACAACTTTTTAGTGCTTTTAATAGATATTCACTGTTCTTGAAATAAAGTAGCAATTCCTGTCACCCTTTTATCTTAAGATCTTTCAGGTCTCAGTATATAAAGCTAGTCACAGACTTGGAACATAAGTTTCTGTATGTATACAACTTTTTGTATAAAATGCGGATAAGTAACACAGTATTGTTGCAGCTGTATGTCTATGCTTGCTTAAAAAAAATTTCCAAACTGCTTTAGCATTCACCAGACAACTCACATATTAAGGTAAGTATATATGAGATTGTGTATATACTTTAAAAAAAGATTATTTATAATGTTAGTACTGAAATAGACATAGAAAAACTATATTAGACTGATGAGACACTAAATTAAGAGTCTTAAATATGTTTTTCGTTTAGCATTAGAGATAGAAAAATTAATATTCTAAAAGTTATTACAGGTATATTTTATAACAAATACAAATAAATTACCTCTGTAGCTTTGCCTCCCAAGAATGAGTAGTTTTATACAAAACCAAACCAAAATCCTCCCCTCTATTTTGATTAACCTAAGCAACAAGAAAAGCATTTATGTAGCTGCACTGATCTTGAACAGAGCTTACCTCAGCTGGGGCTTTAAAAAAATTTAAATTCCAAAACACAATGGATAACTTTTGGGGAAAAAGAAATGAAGAATAATTGGAATGGCATTACTTACCACAAGCTTGATGAGTAGGTCATGTCTACTTCTGCTCTGGCCTTTGGAGAAATGGCCAGTCTTGGGAAACTACAGAGGTGGGAGGTAGATCACACATTTTTTAGGTTTTCTGAAGCCATTCAGGAAAGTTTCATGTCACTGGACATTGCTGTTGGTTTAAGTTGTAAATGGGAAAGTAAATCAATGGTGATTGAAAACTTCCCTACAGGACAAGAACAAAGAGGACACCTATTAAGCAGGGAGCTTAGGGGTTTCAAAGAGATCATGAAGAATAGGCATCAGAGTGAAAGAACCTTGGGCCTTGCTCCTCTAAAGCAGCATTGCCAATATTTCCTCATTGTGCTATGTTAGAAATTAATAATAAATGACTCTTTTACTCCTAACATTGGGCTTACTACGTACCAGGCAGGCCTATCAATTATTTTTGGAAATGAGTCACGATGAATGTATTCTTCATTTTTATATGTCTACCAAGGCAGAGGTTACTTGCTAAAAAAAAAGATAAGTATAAAAAAATGGTGTTCCTTTGCACTGGAATGCAATAACTGTAAGGTGTGCAGCTCTGAGTCAAATCAAGGTGCAGGTCAAGCAATCAATTTTTCAGTAAAAATCTCCATCCACAGCACTAGGGATTTCTAAATGAAAAAAAAAGAAAAAAAAAAAAAAATCAATGCTTGACTATAGCCCCAGGTCCTACTGAGTAACACGTACTAGGTACTGTAACATGAGACACTGTTATTGAGAAAATGTGGCTATGGCTTTCACAGGTTGAAGATCCCCTGAGAGAAGTAAGACAGAGGCCAAAAAGGGCAGAGAGATAGAAAAATGAGAAAAAGAAACATCATGTTTTTAGAATTTCACTACTGTGAATAGCAGGCATCTGACGTATAAATTTACAAAATGCTGCTGGTGGTGCTGGGCCTGACGTCAACTGAGGCTCAAAGTTTTGAAAATGAGATATTTTTTTCCTTATTGTGGCCTGCTGAAATAGAATTCGCACTGTGTCTATCGCTCCTGTGACACTATAATGTCCATGTCCTGATGCTGCAGCATAAAAATCAAATGGTTTTTAACTACAAAATTAATAGGACTTTCATCTCACATAGTACATCCTCATTAATACTAAATAGGTTAATTATGATAAAAATATTACCATAAATAGTATAGCAATTAATAATTTAACACCTATAAAAGTATTGCCATTTTTCATAAAATCTTTCATATAAAGCTCACCTAATCACCATTTGGATTGCCCAGAAAATTCCATGCACAGGAGCCCAGGGTCTGCACTGCCCCTGTTTTGAACATTTAAAGTTCTTGTTATGCTAATTGAGGCCCTATGAATGTGTCCAGATCTGCTTGGCACAGCCCTGCACCTGGTGATTACACAAGCATCAGGTAGTTCCCAGTTTAGGAACTGACTCTATAGTTTCCTTGTCTTTAAGTAAATACTGTGGCTCCAAATTAGAATACAGGATTCAATCCTGAATCTAGTCCACATCTAACTGTACAAGTGACTTTAGGCATAAGAAAAGACTTTTTTGCGTGAATGTCAGATATTCTTTGACAGTGATATTTTACTGCTTCTTGGGCAAGACCTAGGAGAAATGGTTTCAGTTATTGGTTTGGATGCCTGAGTCCATCTGCTTATTCCTCATTTTGTCATTGTCTGTGAAAAACTAATGGTGATGAATCCTTCTTCCAGTCACCATCTGTGTTCTCTATTTAGAACACAAACTGAAAGCTGAGAAGGTAATGGGGAAGGATCTAGGCATGCCCTGTTCTCATACTCTTCCCTAGGCATTCTCCGTTGCCTGCTACCATAGGGTACGGGGTTCAGTGTACGTTTGGACTACCTAGTAGAGAGCTGCTTGGCTGAAAAACACAAAATAAATATTGCCCTTCCATGCAAAGAAAGAACCAAAGAACAAAAAAGATTTGGAAAATGAGGATCTGGGACCTTGTGCCACCTGGAATAGAAGGAAAACAAACATGAACGAAATCAGAAACTAATTTTCTTCCCAATCGTACACAGGACATAGAGCTATTAGTTATAACAATGTAGTTTTCCAGAACTACTTTCACACAAAACCAGCAGTGCTGGAGCTTGAGACAGCACATGCACAAAATCCATTAGCAATTTGTAACAGCTGAGCCATGCTGACAGACTAATTCCTCTTGACAACATTTCTGGGATGAGGTGTACAGCATTTGCCACAGCATTTCACCAAGCAGCACTGGCGGGCTTGGCACAACCTGCAACGAACACCTCCAAAAATGTCGGTAAATAACACCATTTTTTCTGCTGCTCACCACAGAAGTGCCTGAAGAGCTCAGCTGGGAATAGGTCCCACATGTACTAGATTGTTGACTTTAAGAAAGCATATGATTTACCATGCCAAAGGGTGAGGGAGGTGATGACTAACGCCTGCCTATACACACCTATACCTCTCTCTTTGCTTGTCTCTGGAGGGAGTAACACTCTCCACCTGGTGGCTCTACCTCCACTGCAGGGAAGAAGTAAGGCTGGAGGCAGGTGTCCTCCTCATCCTATAGCCCGGCTAGCAGCTCTGCCTTCTTTGCTCCACAGCCTGCTGGAACAAGGGACAACAGGCTGTGGTGTCAATTAGACAAAAAACCTAATAATTTTCATGCTTTTGACAGAAACTCAACTACATTTTCTGTAGAAAATAACATGCGCTCTAGCCAGGTGAAATATACTGATAATATCTCTGTAGAGTTACATTACAGAAATAAGATAAAATTCCCGTGGGCATCTGACAAGCAGTTTAGCTGAACTGCACTAGTTCCTGGTAATGAGTCTGAATGAAGATCCTTGAATCTCAAACATGAGGGAAATTCTGACATAGTGGCCAACAGTTCCAAAATTAAGGACTTTGTGTGCCTTGCTATCAGGCAGTCAAGCTGCGATAAGAGATTTTGATTTCACAATGTGCTGAGCATGTCTGAAAATCAAACTCCTTCATGGTAATTCAAGACGGGTGGTAAGAATCAGAGAACCCTAAAGTCAACCTAACCAGAATTCATGTCAAAGTTTCACCTTTTAACCTAGCTCTTACCTGATTTACACAACCACTGTCAGCAGTACATGCACTGAGAGGCAAGAAAAAGGAATTTAAAATACAACAGTATGGTCTTCCTGCTTTGCTTTATAAGCTTCATAAAGTAATACTAATTTTTATTGTTCTTATAGAAAAACCCAAAGGCTTTCTGTTAACAAAGAGAACTGCTTTTCAAATTATAGATTATACTCCAATTAATATGAACTTATTATGTAGTGATAAAATATTTTATGCAATATATAATAAAAGGGATTATTTAAAGGATAATGATAACACAGACAATATGTCACAGTATTTTTTATTATTGTGGTTTTAGCTATTTTTTCAATGGTTAAGGTAAATCTTCAGAGAGAGGAAACAAGAATGTGATTGCAGTTACACTCTTCTCATTTGTTGCAGGCACATTAATTCATTATTGCAGAGTTGTTGGTGACCAATTCGTTTGTAGTGCTACCTATTTGCTTTCAATAAAGGAATATTGGAACATTTTATTTAAGTGTCCTATGTACACAAATAATCATTCAAATGTTATGACAAGATGCGGGTCCTGGATATAGAATCTAAGAAAGGAAAGTAATGTTTTAAAGGTAAAAAACTTCTAAACTTTTCTGTAACCTTGATAGCACTGTAGCAAAATCTCCAATGAAAGATACAGCTACAGCATAAGACAAATAGCAAAATAAAGATCTCATCTTCAAGTGCATGACAGAAAAAAAAAAAAGAAAAAAAAGAAAAAGAGTGCAGACCTCCGTTACAGGGGCATATCCAAATCCTTAATAGTATTTCTATCAAATCTTTTGAGTTTTTTTCCAAAATCTCAAATGTAGCTATGTTTTGTGCAGCTGGGGTTCAAAGCAGGAACAGAAGATAGAGTTTGGGAGCAGATACATAAGATGTTCCCTCTGTCACATGCTACATAGGATTTGGAAGCAAATGTTTCTAACACCACAAATAGAAAATGGGCTATATTAAAAGAAAAAGATTGGTTACATTACATTTCTTATTCTGATTTTTTTTTCAGAAAAAAAGGTCTTGTGATTGTCAAATTGTCTGCTTGAATATTAATAAAATGAACATGGAGGGTCAAAAAGATCTTTCATTCAGTGTTTTTTGTTCTTTTATTTTGATAAAGACCTATAAGGAAATTAAATCTTCACAAAATGTCCTGAATTGTTTTTAAAATTAATTGTGCTTAATTCATGTCATTATTTATTTTTCTTTCAGCTTTGATTTGAATTCTGTTCTCTTAGCTTCTTTTGCTTCTCTTTCCTTCTCTTTTGAGTAAGACTTCGCTTTTATATGTCAAACATTCATCCAGGATAGGAAAACAGCTTCTCAAGTTTACTCTATTTGTTATTGAAAATATTTGTCCCACCTTTTATTTCAGGGTGCACAGAAAAAGTGGGGAAAAAACCTGTATAAAAGAGACATTTCTCCCCATTATTTTCTTACCAAATCCTAAAACAATGTAGTGTTAGAAGAGTATCTGTGCTTAGACCAGAATTTTTTAGCCATTTTCTCACCATTTCATAACTTATTGCCAACAGCTCTGAGGAAAATGCTACCGCATACATGGCACAGCAGATGAGCTGCAATTCCCCTCTAGCAATTCAAGGATATCTATTTCTACTACCAAGAATGCAGATAATATTTTGAAGGCCTCAGAAGTCAGAGTATAACAATGGAACTGCAGGTAGCAGGCAGGAGTCCACTGCGCAGGTTTTACAGCACAGGGTTAACAAAACCAGATCATGACCATAAACATACATGATGTTTACCTGTGTACACTTTCTGAAGTAGGTGTAGAAAGAGGATTTTCTCCAATGGACCCTGTTTGGGATAGCAGGGGCTGGTTCAAGTCAGGAAAGCAGGGAAAGTGCTGGGCTACAAAGCAAGGCTGGAGAATGAAGTCATCCTGCCCAGACACTGTGGGCCTGGGGAAGATTTATTTTCACAGCTTCATTTAGCTTCTCTGTTTCAATAATTATTTTGTTTCAGTAATATGTTTATGTCCTAATAAACCAACGTTTAATAATTAGCAGCATTTTGGTGGGTTTGGTTGGCTCACTTTAAAAAAAAAAACGGAAAAGCTGTAGTTTCACCTCAGGACCAGAGCTGACTCCTGGTCCCTTTAATCAGACAGACAACAAGCTCAGTCCACCTCCAGGGACAAAGACATATACTGAAGAGGGACTCATGGTTTTTTTAGAACAAAAGAGGAAATGAATGGAATATGTTACCTAGGCAACAAAACATCTGCAACAGTGGTAAATGATACAGAAAGCTGGCTTGCAGGGAATGAGTCTGGTGACAATGTCAGAGAAAGAAGCAAGACTTCCCCTGTAGTAGAAAGAGAATAAAATAGAATAATCCAGAATTCAGCAAACATTTTAGAAGCAAACCCCAGCTATTTTTATCTAGAAGTAAAAAGGTATAAAACTTACCTCACCACATTGTTATACAGCTTGGTGTATAGTAATGTGGGGCTACTTTCAAAGGACATTCTTCCCTGTATTTGTTTTAATCATTTAGCAGTCCTTTCAGGATGAACCATCAGCCTCAGACACAGCTTCTAATACTGAGGAAGGAGCGTGCAGATATAGTATAACCTAAATAATTATTTTTAAGCCTCGTTCCCATTAGAGTCAATGCCAAAGTTCCCATTGACTTTAGTAAGGTGAAGATATCGGTACTTTAAGACCAAACACGAAGTCACTAAGCTCTGGGGAAGGCTTACATTTAGGAAGGCTGCCTTTACCAATATTTGCTTAGGCCACAGCTGAGAATAATTTCCTTTCTGTAATACCCTTTTGTGATATCAGGAGGGGTTATACTAACACTACTTTCAACTTGTGTATATTTTCTAACTTCACGCCTTTCAAATGAGCTCAGAAAAGCAGTTTTAAAACAACAACAACAAAACATGTCATTATGGGGGAAAAAAGGAGTTTCTATGACTAAGAAATGAAAAGATTTCATACTTCAAGTCACTTGCGCATATAATGAGGCGGGGGAAATAAAAAATTATTTTATCTTGGTATCGAAGCTAAAGAACTATTTGAATAGAAGAGCTATGACATATTCTGTGTCACATCTATTTCTCTGTGGTAATCTAAGGGGCTTGTCAGTGCTGTGTGTCAAGACTTTGTATGTGTGTGTTTGTGGGTGTGTGTGGGAGATGTGTGTATATATACAATAAAAACGATAAGTGGAACAAAAGAAGAGAATTGAAGGGCTTCAGATGCGTAACACGGATAATGTGATTGACAAAGAATAAGATAAACAGAGCACAGAGAAATCAAATTGACATCGTTTTTCTATTTACCACATTCAAAAATAACCCATTTTCATGTGAGAATGAGATTGTAGAAATGGAGACAGATAAAAAACAGCCTGTCAGTTGGTGACATAGCCAGGTAAGTTAAGACCTTATGAATTTTAATAAGTGTGTTGGCTGTGTACAAATTCTTTTTAAGATAGTGACAAACCTTCTGAAAGAAAATAAGATGACATTTTCATACTGATTATATTGCTCGGAATTAGGTATATGCCAACCTTCCATTTCTTCCCCCAGAACCCTGCTCAAAACAAACTGAAATCTGGCATTATCCTGCATATAAAGAATATTCATGATTAGCAGGTAGGCAGAGATTACAGATGACTCTTTTGTCCTTAATGTCCACTTATTGCACTTGTTGTTAGACTAGAGATACCATTTTGAGGTGGTATACAATAAGGCAACTGAGAGGCTGTTTGTCACACTGAGCTCTTCAGCTGAATTTTTTGCTATAGCAGTATGGAAGAAAAATAGGTGCTGTGTCAGCTCACTGAATGTAAATCATACTGAAAGAAGGAAAATATTGTTATAATGCAACCCTTGGGAACAGAGAAGATAAGGTCAGAGATGAGGCAAGAAAAAAAATCAAACAAATATATGATGAGTAAACTTTCAATCACTGCACAGTCTAAATCTACCCTCCCTGGTAAGTAACTCCTTCTGTACTGTGTCATCCTTGGAGAAATCCATCTGACCTGACTGCAGTCAGCAAGGACATTTAGCTACCGGGGACCCCCTTCTTTCCTGTGTCTCACTTTTCTGCGAGAGGGCTTGGCATTGGGGGAAGTGAGGAGGAAGGGGTTGTTTGATGAGAACAAAATCATGAAGGTCTACCTTTCTTTTTTTTCAGTTGGACAGATGGTGTCTCCATGAAAGAATTTACCTGTTACTTTTTGACCCATTGACAGAAGACTAAATGGATTCCTTAGCCATCTCCAATCCTACACCTGCCCTATTCAGCTAAGCAACCAAGTGCCAAAATATGGATATGCTCAAAGCTCGTACAAATCAGTGTAGGACTTTCTACTGAATCAGTGCTCTCTGTATCTGCCCCAACATGAACATAACTAAATGAATATTAACAACTATATCCAAGAATTATTCCTAAAAAAGCAGTTGTGTAAATATCTATTTAATTGTTTATGAATGCTATATGCCTTTCAGAAGGTCCTGACCTTATTGGGAAACCTGTTTTCAAGGAGATGTGTGTACAGGACAAAGCATATTGAATGAAGTGACTGTAAATACATTATTCATTTCTAGTCATTACTGATGACTTTATGTATAACTCATGACTGACAGAGCATAGCACAGCTATGAATGTTTGTTGTGAGGTCATCAATAATGGGCAGAAATTAATTCTGCATCTACATGTGCCTCATTGCAAATTTTGTTTGGTATAATTGCGCTGTTTCAATATTTATAATTTTTGTGTTTCATTTTTTTTCTAAATTTAAGTATACTGCCTTGGACAATTTTGGATGAAAAATATATATGCAACAGGTTTTCATCTAGACATGTGCTTTTTACCCAGAACCCTGAGACATCAGAGTATTGTTGGTCTTCATATTCTGGGAAGGGACAGATTATTACTATAGGAAGCTACATTTATGTTAATAGGGGCTGTGTCATTGAATTTTCAATAAGGACAGTGGCTCGATTTAAGAATAATCCATATATTTGGAAGTAGGACTTAAAAACAAGTTTATGAAAAAAGACCTTATTTTTAGTTTCTATAGGAACAGTTATTAAAGAATTAAAAACTATTATACTATTTGATCATGTTTAATATACTAACCTAAATACTTTCTCAGCGCACCACAGCAGTAAATTAATTACATATTAAGAAGTAATACCATTTGTGTATTCAGAAAGA
This sequence comes from Pelecanus crispus, assembly GCF_030463565.1. Lineage (NCBI taxonomy): Eukaryota > Metazoa > Chordata > Aves > Pelecaniformes > Pelecanidae > Pelecanus > Pelecanus crispus. The sequence continues at coordinate 96,725,070 of NC_134644.1, read as the reverse complement.
GCTGGTGTAATGTTAATGGTGAATTCATGATAGAAGAAACAGTTTTGTCCTTGAGAACTGATGAGGATTTGTTTGTACTAAATATTCAGAGAAGTTATCCAAAATTAAGAAAGCTCAATTATTTAGATAGGTAGACAGACAGATAGATAGAAAGAAACATTCAAAATTAATGTAATAAATTATCACTGTGGAAGTAAGTTGAAGCCCCTGCATATAGAAAGACTTCAAAAACTTAATTTAGATTACTCCAAATAAGACATACTGCTAAGCGTGTAGAAGTAAGTTATTTCAATCAATTTACACACATACAAATGCTGTAAGTAAGAATTAATGTAGCTGATGACAATATATTGAAGCCTAGTTCTGACTGAAGATGTTTATAGAGGAATTTAATACAAATTAACTAATCAAGTAAAAAATATTTTCAATATATGTTGCTGATACTCCTCATAAAGACAAGTCTCCAGCTAAACTGAATTGTGGTCAAGTTTTCCTTAAAATGCAGTTGGTGTCCTCTATAATCTAGATTTATTTTTATAGTATGGAAGAAGGCTTTAATGTCCAGCCTGTTGAAAGTCTGGCTTCCAGACTGAGGTGGTGTGCAGATCTCTCTTCTGCAGTTCTCTAATACCCTAACAGAACTCATACGCATCTCAAGAAATAGCTCAACTGAAGCCACAGATTTAAAAGGCTCAAAACATCCTGCACAAACTTCAGGTTACAAAATCCTGTATCAGGCAAAACTGAGATCCTCTGAGGCTTTATTAGGAAACTTGTAATTGAGAACCAAAAGACCTTTCAGGTGAACTTAAGCCCAATAATGAAGAGACATGAAAACGTTTGAATTTCATACTGATAGCTGTGCAAAGCAGGGCTCATCTGAAATTAGAGCTTATTTGGAGAAAAACATTCAAAAAATCATAGCTAGAGATGATACTCACCCAAGCAGTGGTGGAAAGAAGCTACTACACACCAAGCACCTTGACTTAGCAGCTGTGGACCCAGTCTGCTGCACTGCAGTGCCAATAAGAAACTACTTCTTCGTTTCTACAGGAGCAAGGTTAGATACATAATGACTAATAGAATCATAGAATCATGGGTTTGGGTTGGAAGGGACCTTTAGAGGTCATCCAGCCCAACCACCCTGCAGTGAGCAGGGACAGCTTTAACCAGATCAGGTTGCTCAGAGCCCCAGCCAACCTGACCTTGAATGTTGCCAGGGATGGGGCCTCCACCACCTCTCTGGGCAACCTGTGCCAGTGCTTCACCACCCTGACTGTAAAAATTTCTTCCTTATATCCAGTCTAAATCTACCCTCCTTTAGTTTAAAACCATTACTCCTTGTCCTGTCACAACAGGCCTTGCTAAAAAGATTGTCCCCATCTTTCCTATAGGCCCCTTAATAACTGGGATTATTAACAACACATAAAGGTTTGGCTTTACATCTAGGCACTTTTATTGAAAATCAAAAAGACATCAAGAGATAAATAAGCAAACAAAACCTCAGACTACTCATTACAATATTCCAGTACTTAAAGGGCAGCTACAAAAAGGACGGAAGCGCCCTCCTCACAAGGAGCTACAGGGAGAAGAAAAGGGGCAATGGGTACAAGTTGCACAAGGAGGGGTTTCATCTTGATATAAGAAATTTTTTACAGTGAGAATAATCATCCACTGGAACAATGCCCCCAGTGATGTGGTGGAGTCCCCATCACTGGAGGTTTTCAAGATGCAGTTGGAAAGGGTGCCAGATAATGTCATCTAGGCTTTAAAGGCTGGATCAGTTGATCTTTTGAGGTGCCTTCCAACTTGGGCTGTTCTATCATTCTATGATTCTATCACTACCCCAGCTCATCAGACAGAATTTTTTCAACCAATTTTCAGTAACATTTAAGACCCCACCATGATGCCCCAATTTCTTTAGCTTTTCAGGAAAATATCTAACAAACAGTAAGTGCATTCTAAATGGAATTGGTTTTGTTTGTTGTAATATTTTGTGTTTAAGGAAAACAAAAATTGAAACTAGTATTCCTCACAAAAAAATCTACTGAATAAACCTGCCAAACTATTTCTCTTCAAGTGGTATGTTTTTTTGTGTTTTGTTTTGTTTTTTTTACCTAGTCCTCTCCACATTTATTTATATTTCTGATCAGACCTAACATGGATGACCAGAGGCATCTCATTATGTTCTTGTTAGTCCTTACCACACTATTTTCAAAACACTTACTCCTTGAAACTCCCACAGGTAGAAGACTGCCAAAACCAAGGTCTCAAACACAGAAATTGCTCCATCCTTTGGTCTGTAGTTTGAAAAGCCACACACAGACCAAACAAATGAGTAAATACACGAAGTTCTCTCTTGGTACCCTAATTCAGGCATATATCGTAGCACTAAGTGTTTGGACACCCAAAGAAAGCCCCACAGAACAGTAAGTTACCCCATAGCAGCAACACACAAGGTCTGTCCTTTGGGCATGGGCTTTGTCTGTGGCTCCCATAGAAAATACAGGGTATATTGGGTTACTTTTACCTTTTAGTGAAAGATTTGTACATTTCCTGAGGTGATTTGTAGGATGCTGCTGGGCAAGAAGTGCATTTAGGTAGGTTTTGTAGAGCAGGTGATGCCAGGTAATTTGCAACCCCACAATAATCTGTATATTCATCAAAGCTCTAATGTCTCTGAAACAGATTTAATTTATTTCTGAAAAATCAACATTAATTTAATTACAAGTTTTCAATTTCTGATTTGTCAAAGAGTTTGGGTGTGACCTGAGGCAAGATGCTTAACTTGTGGGATCTGAGGCATAGGGAATTTGTGAGAGAATAAATCTATAAGTAGTTGTTACAGATTTATAGACAGATTATATGCCAACCCTGATTTAAATACCTCTTCACAAGACTTTGTACTTTTAATACATTTTATCTTTAAATTCATTTACCGTGATGGTAAAAAAAGTCAAATAAGGCTTCTATCAGTAAATTTAAATAAACATAAGAAATGCAACAAGAGATGATGAGATCTCATGGGAGACTTAGTTGGGCAGACCAGGCAGTCATTTCGAAGTGCACTCTTTTCCAAAGAAGCAGCTAAAAGAAATTCAAATGCATACCAAAGAGTGGAAAAATACTTGGATTGGACTATGCAGAAGGTGTGAAATAGTTAAAGTAGCAGTGTTTAAAACTGATTCTCTTGCCACATAAGTTTATGCAAGATTCTAGCTAAGATCAGCTTTAAATTTTAAAAATCAGTTTGTTCAAAGTTAATTTGAACTTTTTTAACCTAATTCCTGCACAATTTCCCTCTAACATCAGTGGACTTACCCTTCTCTGCCTTGGTGCAAGTAACTAGAATGATTTAGGTAGCTCATCTTACCAATTAGGATTGTGATTAAGTTTATAGTGACCAGAGGTGTCTGGAAATATTTCATTAACACATGGTTATTTTCCTATATACACTTTTCTAGGGGAAAAAAAAAAAAAATTGACATTACCTAGAACTCACATTTCAAAGTGTGGGAAAAAAACCCCTGAAATAGCAAAATTTCCCATAAAACAGAAAGCATAGCTATAAGAGTGATCAAGAATGTTTACTGAAACACCCTTCTCACCGGTAGGTCTTTTTTTATCTCCTTCTCTTTCAGGTTTTCTTTCATTTTATTTTTTTAAGACAATATATATAGTGATTTTTATATCTCTTGCAGTTCATTTAGAAAAGTGGTTTTGTTTCTCTTTGTTTAAAGAAAGCAGAGACTCCATTCAAATTCAAAGCTTGGCACAACTTACTAATATCTAGCGAATGCATATTGTACTACATCTCTCAGCAGATAGACTTTTCAGTGCTGATTCAAAGTGAAGCTTGTGGTCTTTCCTTACTGAAACCCTAATGGGAAAAATCTTTTCTTTATATGCAACTGTAACAGTTGCAGCAACAACAGCGGTGAAGATGTGCATTCATCCAAACTCCACCTCTGAAACTCTGAGATTTCAATTGTTCAGAAGCTTCACAAAATGTTCTTGTGTTGGGATTAATCTGTCAAGACCATCTCTGTGGCAAAAAAGCAATCTCGTCTTGAAATCCATGGGTACCACAAAAACAAAGGGTGAACAAACAAATTAATAACAGAGTAAAGTGAGGAGAAGATATAAACTGGAGATGAATCTGTTATTACACAGAAAGAGAGGCGTAACAGTTTCAACATGAAACAGATCTACACAGTGAAACGGAGATTGCTTCTTTTAGCCACTTCTTCCCCTTTTCAGGTTAAATAGCCTTCCTGGAAAAAAAAAACTTTTCCTACTCTTTTGCTGCACTGAAGAACTCTATATTGTATAAGTAGTATTTAAATCCAAAGTGGGCCAGGCCTATATACAGCAAACTATCTCTCAGTATATAATGCACATATGCTCAAAATATGCATATACAGTTTTCTTGTAGTCTTGGCAAGTATAAATGTGGGCTAAGAACAAAATATATATGGCCAGATACTCAAATTGTATAACAAATATACCCCCACTGAAGCCAATATGAGACAAGCTGTGGAACTGGTCTGCTTTCTCAGAGAGAGTTCAATAGGAACAGAAGCTGGGATTAGTGAGGGGATTCACTACAGCAGTTACTACGACTACCTCTTGATTATGGACATTGCACACAATATTACATAGGTCTTAATATTTTCCCTTGTTAAAAAACCAACGAACCAAAAAAAAAAAAACCTAAACCCAACCACCCTCCCCACCCTCCCACCAAACCCCAAACAATAACAACAACAAAAACAGGAACATGTTTTTTTGTTCCATACTAGTATAGAAGCACCTGAAGTTTCATTAATTGCTAAAGTCCTTCTCTCTGTAAAATCATTGCCTGGTATTCTCATTTGAGGAAGATGTCACCCCATCTCCTTTTGATACCAGTGGCTTCTGAACTTGAGTTCTTTCATCTTCTGCAGTGGAAATCTTAAGCACCAGTAGTAGAAAATACAGCAACAACTAACCTGGTGTACTCACATGCACTCTTTCTTGACTTGTAAAGGCATTTACAGATGTAAAATGTGGGGGGGTAAAAGCCTTTTTTGGCTTGTTCAGAAGGGTGACCAAATTGTTCAGAGCGAGAGTTTGACTTGGAAGTTTGTTCTCTGTGGGAGGACACAGTAGACAAGATTTTATACAGCTACTGAATAAGCCAAGGTACACAACTGACACTTTAAATTTCAGGACTAATACCTTTTACCTGTCATTCTTCTGCCTGATATGAATATACTAGAATCTTATGGGTTTTTTAAGCTGTGCTTTAAATAATATTTTAATAATGGTCCCAGATATATCATGGTAATTTTCATCTTGTTTGTTCCCAAAATGCTTCAGAAATGCCATCTGTCACTAAAATGCAGCTCCAGCTAGTCATATATCTAGGTTGAATGTAGTTAATATTTCATTAAAAGTCAGATTTTTTATATCAAATTTTAGTTTTATTAGAAATAACTTGCATCAAATAAAAAATTTCACCAGCATTTTTGTAAATGTTTGCCTATTTCTTAGTGATCTGGATATGATTCTTATTCCATGAAAGCCATGTGAGGTCAACTCCTTTGCATATTAAAACATAAGAAAGATGCTATATCACACAATAAATCAACATTAATTTAGTAGTGCAATAGCATTTTATCCACACCCCTCCAATTCTCCAAAATATAAGCACTGAATCTAGTACTCTTCAGTGAATCTAGTACTCTTCACAGCCATTTCTTTGAGTAACCAAGAAGTCTTGAAAATAAGTCCTTCCAAAACTAGAGATAAGAATTTCTTTCTGTAATGTTTTTCCAGGTTTTCCAGAAAATCCACTCAAAATTTGTTTTGTTTCAAGCCAAATGAGAGACACACCACGACTTTGTAAAAAACACTTGGACAATGTTGCAATTGCTTCACTCCTTGCCTTTTTCTTTAGTTCACTATTTACAACTGTGTATGCAGAATCAATCTCAAAACACAAGCAAAATTTTAATTGTGCAAAAAAATTCTGAGCTAGCTACAAAAAATGTTTATTGTTTTTACTTCCCTTTTGTGATCACTCTACTTAAATTCTCTTTTGTACTGTCACATATGGGAGGTGATTGTCCCACTGTACTCGGCACTGGTGAGGTCGCACCTGGAATCTTGTGGCCAGTTTTGGGCCCCTCAATACAAGAAAGACATTGAGGTGCTGGAGCGTGTCCAGAGAAGGGCAACAAGGCTGGTGAAGGGTCTGGAGCACAGGCCTTATGAGGAGCGGCTGAGGGAACTGGGACTGTTTAGCCTGGAGAAGAGGAGGCTGAGGGGAGACCTTATCGCTCTCTACAACTACCTGAAAGGAGGTTGCAGTGAGGTGGGTGTTGGTCTCTTCTCCCAAGTAACAAGCGATAGGACAAGAGGAAATGGGCTCAAGCTGCGCCAGGGGAGGTTTTGGTTGGAAATTAGGAGAAATTTCTTTATGGAAAGGGAGTTCAAGCATTGGAACAGGCTGCCCAGAGAGGTGGTGGAGTCCCCATCCCTGGAAGTGTTCAAAAAATGGGTAGATGTGGCACTTTGGGAAATGGTTTAGTCTAGTCTACCCTTAATTGGTTTAGTGTGGACTTGGTAATGTTAGGTTAATGGTTGGACTGGATAATCTTTAATGTATTTTCCAACCTAAACAATTCTATGATTCTATGATTCTATATCTTATGTCACCTATGTATTGATTACAGTTAATTTTTTTAAGTGGTGCAGAGTGCAGATACATTTAAATGTTTAAATACATATTAACTCTATTTAAAACCAGTCTAGTGATTTAGTTGATGGGTTGAGAAAGTTTAAATAGGCAAAAATACCCCCTCTTATGTCACATTTACATGTGATATGATTTTTCATTTAGGGCAACAAACAGCATATTCAATAGCTATTACAATAAAAGTTAATAATTTAATTCTTTAAGATACAAGAGGGTAGGCACTACCAGATAACACCCATAAAAACTTTAAGTCAATAATACTACTGAAATTTTCTTTAGTGTCACCCACAGAAGCCTAATTTTTAAAATGCAAGGATCAAGCCTAAGAAATCTGTATTTAAGCATCTAAACATAAACAATATGTTACAGGTGTTCAGACACTCACAAATCACAACTCAGTCAAAGGATTTCCAGTTAACAATAGATTATGTTGCTTAAATTCATACATTTGCATTGTGAAGACTATGCTTACAAATTTAAATTAAGCATTTTCCCAGAATGAAGGTGACTACATTTCTTTTGCTAGCTTATATTTTCATGTGTTAAAACATAGTTAATGCTTGAGATCTACCTTCCCATCGTATATTGTTTTTCATGTTTTCATGCGCGCTTTGTGAATTTGGTCTTCTATATGCATGAGTGCTGTCAATACTTAGTAAAATAGCAAGTGGTAAAGCATCTTGATACCCTTCTAAGCTAGATTTTTGCTCATTTGACAGAGGCAAAGTAGGAAACGAAACATCACCTTTGCAAAAGATGGTACAGTGATTACACATCAAGAGCCATGATTAGAAATCACGTATTCTGTTACTCAGTATTTTGCTCTAAGCCAACTGAGTCCCTCCTTTCACTCTCTACGATCCACTGCATTTTTAGTATAATGTAATCATCCCAAAGTACTCATACAATTAGAGACTTTTAACTTCATTATTACTGATGGAATTTGGACTAACTAATAATTCCCAAAAGAACACTTAGCATAATCTACATTTTGACAATAGAGCATGAAAATTAAAAGAACAAATGTATATGCATTTCCAGCTGTCTTTGAATTATGACAGTGACATAAATAATTTGTTATATTCATTGCTCAGCATTTATTTAAACTGCTCATAGAGCATGATAAACATAATTAAAATTAATGAAACCTAAAGAATACACAGAGGAACAGATGTCAATGTCAGTTTTATTTGCTACTTAAAGAGAACTAAGAAGTTGGAGGTTTGCATTTAATATTTGATTTATGTGATAGTTGACTGGTGTATGATTAATTGATACAAGTTATCTTTCTTATTTTACTGCTACTGAAATGTTAGTAAGAGGTTACCAAAATGAGAGCAATTATTTATTGAACAATTCTGCTGTAAGTTTTTGTGTGTTGCTCCAAATTAGTTCTTGTAGTGATGGAACTTATAAAACTTTAATATCTTACAATGAAATTCTCCTGACTCTTCTGACAATATTGGGATTTCAGTTTTAGTTAAAAGTGGACAATTTGGCATGTATCTAATACATGTTCATTTTAGCTGTATGTTTGTTATGTGGTCTGTATCTAAAATTAAGTTTGGGTCCCTGGTTCAGATATTTCAAAGGTCTTTTTCTGAATTACATCCTGTAATGTCAGTAAATTCTTCTTCGGATACAGGCTTTCAATCCCAAACTTAGAATAATAAGCTTGTGGCTTTAAGCTTCTGCTTTGCCTGTAACCAGGAAGTAGAAGACTGTTTTCCAAGAGTTTGCAGCACAACAGTATTTCCCCAGTCTCTAAAATGTATCATAGGGCTTTGACTTCACTTCAATTAATCCTTTCCAAGGACGGGCTTGCCAGGTGTTATGGAAACCTCATACTGTTTACAGGCAAGGCTTAAACTTATGGAAAATGTTAGTTGCAAATAATGCATCATAAGGTTTAAACAGAACTATGCAGTAGAGCTATGTCAAATCGCTCCAGCTAAGGGTGTAGCCTGAATTTGTCACTGGAGGCAAAGAATCAGGGCTGCCAGTGTTTCACTACCAGGCCTAAACTTGCCAGTTCTTATCTTGTCCTTTGACCTTTGCTTTGTAGCAACCTACTGTCTGGAGAAGCAATCGAGCTGTTACCTAAAACACACCTTAGTGAACAGAAGAAATACATGGCTGATGTTAAGCAGTTTAACTTTCTCCTCCATTTTAATTGTGTTGTCCTTAACTAATATTAGAGGGATGAATACAGATGAATAGGGTCCTATTGAGCATCTAGCCCATAAAGTGTTTAATTGTACATGCTTCTGCACAAAGCAAGTCTGGGTAATTCTTCAGTTTATATGGACAGTTATGGCTACTCATGGATATTTCAGGGGGTGTTGCTCAATGCCTATGTTCTTTTACCCCACATCAAGAGCTTTAACTATGATTTTTTTCTCATTCAAATCTTTTGTTGCAACTGCAAAGAGCTAATGATGTTACAACAAATAAACAGACAGCATATTCACAGCTTTAACTGCCAACAGAGGCTTCTAAAATACTGTGTATTGAATAGATTTCATTTTGTTTTCCCCTCGTAACTGCCTATATACTTCTGGTTTCTTTGAAAGAAACAACACAAGAAAAATTAACCTTTTTTTTTTCCTCAGGTGACCTCAGGAACAAAGCAGCAGACTATAAGGGTTACATATCAAATGTGTTTCCTTGATGATAAACCCCACCAAACAGTAGTATACCAAATTAGCTGACAATTTGAGATGATATGCTCACCGTCTCAACCTTGTTCCATATTAGTGGAAGACACCAACACATGCCATCTAGTCTACTGTGCACTGTTTTCTGGGATGAACACTTGCTTTTTAGACTCCCCTTAGCCTGTGGTTTGAATGCATCACACTGAGCCTAACTCATGCCTAACTCCTCTGAGCTAGGCCAGCCCTGCATGATGCCAAGCCAACATGTCTTTTTCTATCTCTGCCACAACAGTATGTAGTAGAAACTGAAAACAAAATACAGATGATTTCCACTGGGCACTTTGAAAGTCTAGCTGATCTGGATGTGAATGGTCTGGAGATAGTTACAAGAGACTTAAAGTAGCCAAAACTTCTATTTGACATTAATTTGGATTTGGTTCATATATTGCTTATGAAAAATGCAGACAGAATCATTGTAGTACTGTTTTGAAAGACAAACGTACATACGTATATATAAAAACAACAAAGCACTGACAAACAATGCTTTGGAAGATAGAAAACAAGGACGCTAACAAGGAATTAGATCTTCACCTCAAAGCCTTGCTTTTTATCTCCTGTTTTTCAAAGTTCTCATCTGGGATGTTCTTTTCAGACTGTTTTATTTGCTTGGCATATGTGTATGGAAGAATTTTACATAGCTGTTACAAAAAAAATTACGAAGTCAGAAAAAAGTGGTTCCAAAAATAATCCACAAGTGGCTTCAAAAAAAGATCATCTTCCCATTTAGGAAATGAATACATTAAAAATCATTTACACTATGGCCTATTATTAAATTCAACCTTCATCTGAAGGGTTTGATTACTCTCATTGGCAACTTTTGAAATTACAATCTTGTGTACAAAATTGTATTTGCAGAGGACTTAGTTTTTATTTTTGAATACTTCCTTCCCCAAAGCTGAGTGGAAATTAAACATGTTTTTCACCCACATTCTGCAATTTTTGTCATGAATAAGCAACAGCAGTGTATGCAGATAAATGCAGAAGCTGCACACTTAGCCTTCTAAAATTTGGCTCACAAGTACAGGCATGTAACATATATTGATCTACGTCAACACTATTTCTCTGGGTTGTTAGCTGCTATTGCTTTCTCAAACTGCCACAGATTTATCACATCATAGCGTATGAGAGACTTACTCATATAGAATGATGTTTCAAAACCAGCTGACATGCAAGTCCTATGAGATCTCTGGTGTTCATGGCAAGTACCATTCTTAACATGAATGGAAATGCAAGTATAACAGCTCATAACTTTAATTGACTGTGCACCAAGATGTCCTGCAGATTTAATAAAGACATCACTATAGTTCAGATCTCTGAATAAATGGAGTTCATTTCTGTGATTCTACAGTTCCATGCAATTCACTTATTGCTTGCAATTTTACTTGGCCTTCACTTGAGTTGTCAATTATTGTTTTGCTCAATTGCCCAATGTAAAGGACTCTCTTCATTTTGCTACCAGAGCTTTCATAAATAATGCCATGATGTTTTTTCCTGATGAATGATGAAGCTGTGCAATTCTAGATTTCATTGAAATTGAAATTATCTTCTGGAAGCTGCTTTGCCTCATTTTTTCAAGCCAGTGAAGAGACTAATCACTCTATCTTATTAATTGTATACCTCCACAGACGATTTTGTAAGCCCTCATGTTGACAAGCTTGCTTTTCAAACTGGTTTCCCTACGGTACTAACCATCCTAAACAACATCATCTGTTTAACCCATACCTGAAATCCTATGAGAACAGCTCCTAATTGATTTATAGTTTCTGCTGGAAAAACAAAGCAAAACAAAAATCCTAACAAAAATCCTAACAAAAAAGAAGCACTTAAAGGCTTCTAGATTCATATTTTTTTAACAAACTAAAAAAAAGAAAAAAAAAGGCAAATGTTATCATTGTTTCTCAAGTGGTTTTGAAATAAAAAGAAATACCAGAGAGAGGGGGGTAGTGGGGGTGGTGGAGAAAACTTCTCCAGATAAAACTCTTGGGACAATGCCCTCCTTCTTGAGCTGAGGTTCTGTGATCCTCTATTTGTTTGTAAATGCTTTGTCAGAACCAATACTACTGTGCTAGTTAAAATTGCATTTCATTCATTAGTGATTTAGATATTGTGCCAAAATGCCAAGATACTCATAGACAGCAGCGTACAGGCAGTACTTCTTTTTGACAAAGCGGTCACACATAGATGCTTTTCCTGATGTTTTACTGTTAATCAATATAACAAATGAGCTAACCATCAGTGGTTTCTGGAGCATGCTTGAATACATATAAAGCCACTTACAGAAGTACAGAGAGGACTCTCAGTTCTGAATTAGCTCATTCATTTGTTTTGTTTTTAAAAGAATTGTGAGGAAAAAAAGATAGTAATTTCATTGCCTAGGGATGCAGAGATGCTTGAAACAGAAACAGAACACCTGTTGTTATGCGTTCATGTATAAATTAGGAGCGATTTGCTCTGAAGATGTTATTTATTGAACTACTAAGAAAAAGCCTAACTGCTGCCAGAGGCAATGGACACTTTTGTTTGAAACAATAGTACCACTGTGTAAAAGCAAAAAATGTATGTTCAGTGATGAAAGGTACCATACACTATTCAAACTACATTTAACTGACAATTTTGAGGAAATTTCATTTGCAATATATTAACTGAGTAGCAGTCATTCCCCCAGTTTATGCAGGAATTTTCTTAAGAGCCATAGATAAATTTAGGTTGGAAGGAACTTTAGGAGGTTGTTAGTCTAACCTCCTGCTCAAAGTCAGCTAGGAGATCAGATGGCTCAGATCCTCTCTTATTTCAATTTACGCCCACTGTCTCTTATTTTTGCACTATGAACCTTTGTGGAGAGCCTGGCTTTAACCTCTTGATAATCGCCTCATGGGCATTGGAAAGCTGCTAACAGGTTAAACCCCGCCAAAGCCACCTCTTCCCCAGACTGAACAAGCCTCAGTCATTTGGCTTGTCCTCAGACCGAGTGCTCCAGCTCCCGATCATCTCAGGGGCCCTTCCCTGAACCCACCCCAGTTTACCAATGCCTTTCTTCTACTGAGGGCACCAAAACTGGATGCAGATTATGGTCTAAAGAGTGCTGAGTAAAGGGGTATGATCCCTTCCTGCAATCTCCTGGCTATGCTGCTGTTCATACAGCCCAAGGTGCTGTTGGCCATCTTTACAGACAGGGCACGCTGCTGGCTCACTTGCAGCTCTCTCTTTGTCATGACACCAGGGCCTTTTCCACAGAGCTGCTCCCCAGCAAGCTCATCGCCAGGCTGTGTCACTGCAGGGGCTCTTCTTTCCCAGGTGGGGGCTTCACATTTGTCCCTGTTGAATTGCATGAGGTTCCTGTTGGCCCATTCCTCCAGCTTCTCTGGGTCCCTCTGAATGGCAGCTCTGTCCTCGAGCATATTAGCTGGCCATTCCAATTTGGTGTCATCTAGGAACCTGATGAGAGTGCACTCTGTTGCCTCCTCCAGGTCATTAAGAAAGATGTGAAACAGACCAGGTCTCAGGATAAATTCTTGTGGTACTCCACTTGTTACTGGCCTCCAGGCAGCATAGGATCCATTAACCATGGTCCTCTGAGACCAATCATCCAACCATTTTTTCTTACCTATCTCTTTGTCCACCCATTCAGATTATAATATTCTAACTGAGATATAAAAATATTGTGGGAGACAAAGTCTAAAGCCTTGCTTCATTTGAGGTAAATTACATCCTCTCCACTTGCCAAAAAATCCAGCCACTTTTTCATAGAAGGCAATCAGACTGGTCAAACATGATTTACCCTTGGCAAATCCATGTTGATTACACCCAGTCACCTTCTCTTTAATGTTCCCAGAATGATGCTTTAAGAGGACTTGCTGCATGGTTTTCCCAGTGGCTGAGATGAGGCTGTCTAGTCTGTAGCTCCCCAGATCATTGGTGGGACATTTGATTTTCTCTAATCATTCTTGACCTTCCACAATCTCCCTGACCTTTCCGAGATGATAGAGAATAACCTTACAATGGCATTAGACAGATCTCTTGGCACCCTTGCGTACAGCCCACTTGATTTTACAGACTTGTGTGAGTAGAGCTCTCTCAGGTAATCCCTTTCTCAGTCCCTGTTCAGCTGATAGTTGATCTCATCATAAAGTTTCAAGCAATTTGTAGTGTAGGTCTTTGGATTCTCTGTGGGTTCCCTCTCTAGCTGTTATTTCTTATGGACACACTGTGGTTCATCATTGTAATTCTAGTGCCACAGTGTACCATGTAATTTGTAGGCTCGCTGAAAGATATGTGACATCAAACTAAAATTCAAAAACTGCCACAGTGTTTTTTAACCCACTGAATTTTGATTTACAGGTCAAAAAATGAGACCTCTGCAGGTGTAATGGATGTCATTATTCAGGATTTAGTCAAAGATGAAAAGAAAAATCAGCAAAGACTTCAAAAACTTTCTGCATTTTTGGTTGTTTTTCTTCCAAGAAAAAGTGCAATTTTCTGTGACAATCCAATACTTCCATAAAGAGAATAACTGTTTAATTTAAGAGTCAAAACCTAACTGAACATAGTCCTCAGCAATCTGCTCTAGCTGACCAGGTTTGAATGGAGAAAGGGAGCTAGACTAGATGACTTCCAGAGGTCTTTTCCAGCTTCAATGATTCTGTGAGTCTATGAATTTAATTTCTACTGTGAAACAACTTTTGCAGAAACAATCTAATAAACTCTACTTGGGCCAGTCTATCACCACCAGTCAAAGACATACGTCATTAGATCTTGTTTCAGACATCTAGACTCCATGGTCTTTAAAGAGAAACCAGGAAGGACTAGCAACATTTTGGCTGCAGGCTGTAACATCTATAATGGTTAAATATAAAACTATGACAGCAAGAAAAAATAGTGTACATATCAGAGGATTTGGAGCCCTGATGTGTCTATATGTAAAGTTCAAGATTTAGTTTATAACCTCAAACTACCTCCTGAAGTGCTCTGTCAAATTTGAAGGGATTTTTCTCATAATTGTGTGGGAAGAAATCAAGAAGAAATTTCCAAAACATACACAATTTTCTTTCAAAGTGGATTATGTTTTCTCTAAATACTATCACTTAGGAAAGACTTTCTCGCAGCTGTTGTCATTAGCAAAAAAAAAGAGGACTGGACTTTCCTGTATCATTTCAACCTGTCCAGTGTGAAGCAAGACCCCATGATCATGCAAGTTCAACAGTACCAGGTGAACCAGCTATGAAAGATATGATATAAGATCAAGAATCTATGTGGAAAAACTTTGCCTTAGTCAGGCTGTCAACAGAATTTTAAAATTTTCATATAAACGCCTTTTTCCCAACTTTATAAGCAATAATAACCTTAAATACTTTGATTTTTTTTTAATTTGCATCATGTGATAACAGTGATAAAATTGATCAGTCTTAGAGGATGTATGCTCCAAGAGTAAATCCAGAATGTGACTAAGCATCAATCACTTAACAGTAGAATATATAATGTTCTTTAACTTATACCTTTTCCCCAATTTTATAGTATATACTTATTGCAGTATGCAACATCATTACAGTAGTGAACTTCAGAGCCAAAAACAATGAGTATAAATAGTAGATATTAAGATTAATAAGAACTCAAAAGCTGGTTTATATTTAATCTACATATTTTTAATTATTTAAATGTCACAGGACATACAGTATATTATAAAATATAACAACTTAGAAAGTAACTTAGAAAGACAACAAGCAACAACAATTCCTATTTTGTGGAGACAGGGAACTAAACGCTCAGCAAAAATAATATGAGCATGCAGAATGGTTAAAAGAAAACTGCTTAACAAAACTGGTCTTTTTTTAATCTGGTGATATTCACAGAAGTTTATCAAAGCATGAGTGAATTTGTGTGTATGTGCATGTGTGTACATGAGAGAGGAATATTGACTAAAATAATCACTACCTTGGGAAAGGCATTTGATTAATTAACATATAAGCAATTAAAATAAATAGTCTAAATTATTCCACATTTCTGACTTAAGAGCTAGTGTTTGATTAGACTGTCATGGAAACTGTCATATGTGATCTGATTAGTATTTAACAATGACTTGCTTTAAGAATACATAGTCTCTATACGATAACAAAATCATAGCCCCAGAGGAAAGAATTAGAGATAATTATCTCATTTTTTGATGAAAATGAATTGAATTATTAGGCATTAAGTCTTCCTGAAAAAAAGTCATGACTACTTCATTTTAAATTCATACAGCTAACATTATTATTACTGCCATCCAGTCTCACACTGATTACTCTAATAGAATGACTGTCTGCCAAAGTTAATTTCTAGAGGTCCTGCTAAATGAGAACCTTGAAGTTTGGCTCATTTTGTGTTGCCAGCTACACAAAACTTGAATATTTGACCTTTGCCCTCCCATCACATACCTATTACAGACATAATGCTCTCTCAAAACTAGATTATCTATTAAGCACAGTACTAGCTCTGGGGTCAGAGAGTGATAGAAGGGGCATTAAAGTGTAAATGGATACTGAAGGAAGGGCAGACTGCCTGCAGCCAGAGTCAGCCCACTCCACAAAAGGTCTTCTCAAATCGGTGCAAAGCACTTTGAGCTTGCTGCTGTTTTTATTCTTTTAGTGGTGGAAGACTGAATGGGGAGGGAGACTAAGGAGTTCAGGAGTGGCACAAGAGCATTGAGTGGTTGGGAACAGCAGCTCTCAGATGACCCTGGCACTCCTCTCCAGTTAGAGACAGACGGGTCAGTTAAGAGAAGAGCTCTCACTTTTGGGCAGCTGCAGAAAGAGAATTAGCAACTCTCACTCCTATTGCATAGTACTGACAACCGCAGCACAGCTCCACTGCAGCAGTGTCAGCAAAAGGGCAGTAGACCCTAAGGAGGGACTAGACAGTCCTCCAGCACTGAACCTTTTGCTATGGTGGTAGCAACGGCGACCCCAGAAGGGGCCAATTAAAGCTTAACCTGCAAGC
Source organism: Pelecanus crispus (assembly GCF_030463565.1). Classification (NCBI taxonomy): domain Eukaryota; kingdom Metazoa; phylum Chordata; class Aves; order Pelecaniformes; family Pelecanidae; genus Pelecanus; species Pelecanus crispus. Next base: position 96,708,642 of record NC_134644.1, on the reverse strand, counting down.
TGGACAGACTCTAGCCTGGCCAAACCAAGGAAGAAGTACACTGTGTAGAAGGAAAGCACACCTAACTTCAGTAGAGAAGAGCACGATCTCCTTAATGGCACAGCTATGCTCCCCTAAGGACAGTTGCTCAGTGCCATAACCAGCTACTGCAGTTATCCAAGGTGTGAGAAAAGGGGAAAAGGGGTCTTAGAGGGTGATAGGCTTATAGGAATAGGATGAATTCCTTCAAACTATCATACCTTTACTGACAGATTTCAAGCACTAAAGAACATTTCTGTGCCACATTCTGTAAAAGCGGGTGCTATCACCTACTAAGCAGGGAAAGAATACTGCCACAGGGTGAATAAGCACCAGCACAAGCAACAGGGACTAATGTTCCAAGCACAGGGGATGTTGTTCAGCAACAAAAACAGGAAACAAACCCTGGAATTGAACATTTTCCAGGAAACGAATTTCTCCAGTTAACTTTATTGCCTTACAATCAACTCTACCTCAAACGAGATGTCTGAAAAACTCAAAATTAGGCAAGTTCTGTCACTGGCCTGCTGGATGAAAATGAACAAGTCATTTTTTTTCATGTTCTTCCTTAGCTTCACAGCCCGCTGTACTGGCAAAATGATGCCTGCCCTCTGTTTTGTGCATATTGAGCCCAACAGAGAACCACATTATTCATGTTTCCAGTATTTGAAGGACTTCTTGTACCGATGGATGTTCTTAGCTCTATTTTTATAGAGTTCTGCTTTTAGTGTATACATTTCTCTCTCTTCTTCATTGCCTGGGTGATCCTGATTTATAAGCACTGTAGGTCAACTATAAAAAAAGTTTTGATTTTCTGTGATCTCTCTTTGAAAATGAAATGGCTGTTTTGAGGAGTAAAAATTGGCATAGAGCAGAGAAAAAAGTGGAGCACATATAAATAAATACATCCTTGTAGCCATAGAAGAATAATGATGAGGGTTATCAAAACTAGATATGACCTTTATTCTCTCTGCTTCTGTCAATTTCTGGAAACCAGAAAGCTTTGCTGCAGTTACAGCTGAAAACCCAAAAGCATATATATAGCTATTATATTGTTTCCATACTAAAATGTTCCAAAGTTAGGAAAGTTTTTATTGAACTGAAATTTTAGAATTAAAACTAAGAAAAAATAATCCCTGCACACTGAAGAGGATCTTAAAGAAACATAACAGGTATTGATAATTATTAAATTAAAGTTGAGGCAGTTTGGGCATATCTTATCCTTACCTGCATTTGTGGATGGTGCAATACACCAACAATTCTGATTGTGAGATGTCTCAAAATAAATAATGATTTTGGTGTTACATTTGATCATAGCAGAATGCACGCAGTGATCATTTCAATATAATGCTGAGCCAGTAGGATATTGTCTTATTCTTTTTGACCTTCTTAAATGTCTCACAATTCCTTCAGCAATTTCATCTAAAATTTTTACTAGCTTCACTTTCACCTTCAATTAGGTCATCCTAATCAAAAACCAAATTAAAACACTGAGCCTAAGCAGCTCCTAACATATTTTAAACATTACTTTAGTGAAAAAATTAAAGCCAGAATGCATACAATGATCTTCCAACAGCCTTTGTTTTCCACCTCATTACAACAATGAATAATATTTTATCTTAGATGACTTGGAAATGATCTTTACCAGAACTTCTTATTTTAAAGGACTTGTTATGAATTATTGATTTATTAATTGTAGATTTCCTTCTTTAATGTTAAACTGCAGGCACATTCTGGGGCATAAACTTTATTAAATGCAACAGAGAGTCCTCAGATTCATTTACTTGTCTTGCTGCTGTACTAAGTCAGTTAGTTTCTCAACAGTGATTTTATGTTTGAATTTCCTACACACAGCAGAAAATCTGTGACTGATAAGGAAGTGTTCTACTCCCACTTTTGCTCTCCATTTGACAGGGACACTAGGACTAGCAAGGGGAAAGGAAGAGGAAAAGCCACAGTTTCAATGGTCTGTGTATTTCACCTGAGAAAGTCCCTTTCATTCCTGCTCTCTCCTCTAAAAACACTAGTAAATGCAGTATATAAAACAACGTCTTACCTGCATTGTTGTGGCTCAGTTATTGTCTTCTGAGAGGAGAAATGGAAAATAAGCCAGAATTCATTTTACTACATTTAGATGGAATTACATAAACTAGATACGGAGATACCAATGAATATTTTAATAATGAATTATTGAAAAACTACCTCAGCCTAACACAATCAGTTACCTTTATAAATCAAATGCCTTTATGACTCCAGAAAGCATGCTAGAAGGTTAGGTGCTGTTGCATTCCTTGGGTGTATTACACAAGTTGATAATAAACTCTTGTCATTAGCTCAAAAACCTTTGATGGTTAAACTTCAGATAAGCTGTTTCTACACAAAATTAGTATCACCTCTTGGCACCAAGTGATTTCACACCATATCAGGAATTTCTATTTTCTTGCAATGATTTGAAACAAAAATAAAATTACACAGGCAGCATCCTACACTTAACCAAAAATTAAAGTAAAAATAAATATGTACCATGTCTATCTGGACCAAACTAGTACTGCTGCATGGTTTAACACAGATTTAGTATTAATAATCTTGGCATCACGACATTGGGAAAAATATTAATAAGTATAAGCAAGCCATACTTTAACTGAATAAGAGCTGACTGATCTTTGATATTTCTTATATTATCTGGGTGAGCCACCTGTTGAATATGAATTTTATTTTCCTGTTTACACAAAACAGTAAGAAAGGGTTTGGAGGAAACCAGATGCAAACACACTATGTTGCAAAATAGAAAATAATGCAGCAAGAAATTAAACAAAGAAAAGCAAGTAGGAAGATAATAAACTGTATAAGCTACAACAGTAAAACACTGCAGACATGAACCATAGGAAAGACACCTTTCATAGTACAATATAAGCAAAATTCAGCAGTCTCACAGATAACTCAAAAAACCAACACAAAGTTAACAACTAATCATTGAAGACCTAGATCAAATGAAGTCCCAATAGCTCTATTCTGAATCCAACTGATCCCAGTTTTAGAGAAATAGGTGTAGAAAAAATCCAGAACTCTTGTCCTTCAAGGAAATTGTTGCATACATATGTATCACCCCTACATCAAATGAGAAATCTCACCATTGGTTTGCTGGCTTTCTCCCCATACTCTTTCACCAATGTTATTTACACTTTTCTCCAACTCCACAGATCATTGTCCTGAACATATTCTCTCTTTGAAGTTGATAGGATTTTGTGAAGAAGTATAATTTATACTTGTGCAAATGCAATGGTTTTAATTTTCTTGCTAAATGTAGAATGAACAATCAAACCCAAATTCTATGTGTTTTACTGTGAAAATTTAACAAAAAAATCTATAGGCAACTTCAAGAAAAATGAAAAGACAGAGCTATTATGATGTCTTGCCTTGTGTCTACAGATATTATATGTGATTCCATTTCGGCAGTATATGAGGTCCACCTATTTTTCACGTCAGTCATATATTTCTCTCTTCTCTGGGAAAATGATTCTCACATTCCACTACAAAAAAGTGCAGCAAATTATAATTGGGAAAAAATGAATATCCGTTAATAGTGGTTCCACTGTATAAAGAAAACAGCATAGCATGCTATTCACATCCTACTGTGTTCCATGTAAATTGCCCAAAAGGAATGATGAGCTTCTCTTAGTGAGCTGGAAGAAATGTAGAGGCATAGGACACTTCATGTATATTTGGAAGCAACACCCTTAAAAGAAACCACTCTGGGAACTGATCAGGGAAACTGCCTATAAAATAAGAAAAAAGCAACAAAAAGGGAGTCTTTTTGTTCAGATAGGGTTCAATGTTCATGAAGTCCATAGCAATCTGTCCCTTTGTATACACAGGAGAACTCATGAGCTAGCCTCCTTCTCTGCTGGCAGTGAGAATCACTCTTGCTCCATATTGCAGACCAAAAAACACACAAACATGTGTGGGCCATACTGAAGATGAAAAACATCCTGCCTTGAAAGGAAACAGAATTAATTAGTCTATTAAAAATAATTATGCATCTTAATTATACTGCTGTAACTGGCATCTGTCTTTCAAGTTTGAGGGAGGCTTTTGCAATCTCAATGGAATCTATCAGTTTTTCTTTCCCAAATGTAAGTCTAACAGCCTACGGATTTGTAGGGTTTGGTTTTGCACTGTGTAGAACTCAGCTTTTTCTTTCAGCCAGTTTAAAGAGAACAGAATTATTTTTTTCTTAGTAACACAGAGAAGTGTAATCTGTACTTCTCTGCACAATCTCCAGTTCAGCTGAATGAAAGGAATGTTCATTGTCAGTAGGGAAGAATCAGGAAATACACTCAAATTAGCACAGCCTCTGCAGCCTTACTCTACAGTTCTTCCTGCTGAAGACCCTTTTCTAAGGATGCTAAATCAGCCAGATATCTGATTTGAGAACCCAAATCTTTGTGTCACACATATAATCAGCATCAGCTTATGCTGAACCCAGCCCACTGGGCTTTGTGGTTACACAGCCACTGAAGAAGTTGTTTTCAATCTCATGAGAGTCAACTTTGTAAAGAACAAATAAAGTAATCAAAAATGTTTTTCTTCATTTACACATTAAGGTAAAAAAAAAAAAAAAAAAGACAACTGACTGATTTTTTTCCCTAAAATAAGAAAAGGTAAAGAAACAAACTTGTTTCAAACAGAGCAGAATCTAAACCTATTTTTCACTACTGCATCAAATAGGTCCTCACACAGGAGGTTATAACTGTTCCAACATCAGCAGCTCCTTATTCTGCTTTTCACAGAGATTTAAAAACATGACCAAGAAGGAAATCTACACTGATCCTCATTAAAATCTTTGAAACACAGTCAGAATCAAACTGCCACACAAGATATGAAAACAATACTTGTGAAAATGCTCACTGGATTTTTTTTAGCCCAGTTTGGGTTCTTCTTTTTCCAGGTTAACATTTGATTCTGGAAAACAAAATTTCTCCCTTTCCTCTGCTCTGTAATTACAGTTCTGCACTCAGTTCTGCAAGATGACAAAAATTCATCATATTGTATGCATCTTCTTTGGGGAGGTTACTAAAACTGGCTCTATTTCTCATCTGCAGACAGGTCAACAAAGGTAATTAAGATATAAAGAGGACTAAATGCTCTTCATCAGGAGCCACTCTCTCCCTGTTGACTAGAGAGAGAACCTACAGTGACTACATGTCTAACTAAGGCACTTCAGCTGTGGTGGGTTGATACAGACTGCCTATTTACATGTTTAAAATAAAAGGCCCATTTCCATGCATTAAGAAACATTATACTAGACTTAAAAATTTTTAATGAATATTTTTCAAGTTGGAATGATACCTTGGGATACATATTTTGGGGTGATAAACTTGGGTAAGAAAAAAAGCAGGGCTATGGAAAAGCAGGTTGTAAAGGAGAAAATGCCACCAGATGAGGCCTTATTAGCTTATTTTGTTTCTCCAAATCTGCAATGAAAAGTTTCATCTTTTGTACAAGCTATCGCTATTCTTATCAACACCTCAACATTTAAGCAACAAAATTGAAAGCAGCTAAAATTCAGTTCTGTTTTATTTGCCCTCATGCAACTTCCACTGAGCTTAATTTAATACAAATAAAATTGACTTTGCCTTTTTATGAGGGCAAAACTGAGCTTCTGTACCTTCAACTACCCCTTTACCTGTAACAAGGCTTCACAAGACATCAAAACTACAGCAAAATGCAATTTACTCTGAACAGCAGCCTATGAAAAAGAAAAGGATTTGATTAGGGGAGACAAAGAGATGAGGTGTCAGTTCCCATTTTGAAATGAGTTATCAAGAGACACTGCTTGAGAAGAGAGATTGAATGAACATATTTCAGTTCTAACAGGTTTACTTCCTGTGATGCCACTAAACAATAATTATAATGTATTGTAAGTTATCTGGGGAGGGCCTGTATAAATAGAAAAAAACACATTTTAAAAGGGGCAGGAGCTAACATCTCCTTCAGTGACTGTAATTTGTGTTAGCAGAGGCCTACAAAGAAATATATTATTTTCTCATTACCTTCCTAACTGGTTTGTTACGTAGATCAGACACCTGAAAATTAAACACTGCACAAACCAGATTAGATCATGCCAGGTTTACTTTACAAATTCCCCTCCCTTGGTTTGCCTTAGTTCTATCGTTAAAAAAGCATATTATATATTGGGGTTTTTTTGCCACTTCATGGTACAACTTTTATAGTGACAGATGTGCCACTTTGGCAAGCCATAGACATTGCTCAGCACTTACATCACCAAGACCCATTTCAAGGGGTTTGTAACATAGCTTGGAATTAAAAACTTTGCTGTATAAAGGAGTCAGTCTCAAACATGGAAGGAAAAGGAAATGAAAACTAACAAACACAATCGCTAAAGAAGACAAAATATAAATCTTTTCTTCAAGCTTTCAGAGCTACATGGTATAGAATTGAATGGGTGGTAGTTTTCTCTGAAAGATTTCAAAATGTTTCTTTGTTTCCTCTACTGGCATTAAATCAAAGCCTTCTGAACAGGAGAGAAAGACCCCACTAGTGATTTTCTCTTGAACTCATGCGCTGCACTCCTGTACTTGTTATAGGCTAAACATTCACTAGTAGAAAAATGTGACCTTTGTCACTAGCAAGTAACCCAACAACTGGGTTAAACAGTCAGGTTTCTTTCCTCTTTCTCCTTCCTGCTGAGAACCATACCTCTTTCAGCTATAATTTATGGGGGAGTACAATGACCAATTTAACTCATGGTTGGAATTATCATTTATTAAATATACACAACCTTTTTAGTGAGAAAGAGCTGAAAATTTCTTCAGTGTAGTATTATAAGATAGGATACTCCAGGAGATTTTTGTCCCTATTCACGTATCTATTTTTGATTCATATGTCTCCTTTTGTGCTTTTGAACAGTCACATGCATTTCAAATATCAGCCACTTTACTGTGGTACCTTGCAATTTCCCTGTTACACCCAGGGAAAGCAATCCAAGTGATGGGATCAGTCTCACTTAAAAGTACCTTATGTGATCAAATAACCAGTGAACAATGCAACATAAGCTACTGCTCCATTGGTAATTAATCTTCTAACTAAAACTTTTTTTGAACAATAGGAACATTATGGATGATTATTCTGCATATTCAAATTTGGAAGCCAAAAAATATATTAAGATTGCCTGGAAAATAGAAATAATAAAATAGTACTGAAATCTATTAAAATAACCATGTCAATGAGGTAAGAGAGAGCAAAATCCTGAGCAACTTGGTCTGATCTCACAGCTGACCTTGCTTTGAACAGGTTGGACTAGAGACCCTCTGAAGTTCCTTCCAACCTGAGTTATTCTGTGCTTCTATGGACAAAGGTGTCATCACTTAAAATGCCAGCCAGATTTTCACTTAGACAATCCAGAAGGTATGACATCAAAAATAGAAACTGACTATCCAAGAGAGAGAACAAGTTATTCCAGCAAAATCACATTTGGGCTTCAGAGAATTAAAAATCACACCATAATAAAACCTGTGCCAGTTAAAAATCACCAGAGGAGAAACCTCTGTGGACACACAAGTTGATCTTGAAATCTTGAAATCTTGGCACAACCAATATCAGAAAGAGTTACAAGAATAATAATAGTGAAGCTGATGGGCAAATCTAAGAAGACATACTGCACTGGAAAAAATCCAATGTAATATAGCCTTTAGCAAGAGGAAAGCAGAAATGTCAGAGGAAGAGAGAGAGATTTGCAAACTAATGTTCAGTCTTATAGAAATGTTTTTGGCAATGATGTTAATTTTCAGATAGTTCAGACAATTTCTTATTTAAAAGCAAACACAAGACTTTCTTACAGAAATGACAAGGTACTTGAATTGGGATTTTAAAAAATATTTTTTATTCCTTTTATTTCTATTCTGTTTCTGTAAGCTTTTAGGAAATCTTCACTCTTCTATTAGCAAGGATGAGATCCCTGATATTACAATACTCACTTACACAAGCTGGCAACAATATTTGATCTTTATATGAAAAGCACAAATAACCACTGTGAAACCACATACCCTTAGTTAGAACAATCTTTTTTGGCCTAACCAGAAAGGATGTATCCCTCCTCTGAAATATACACTCAAACCAAGATAAAATTTCTGAGATAGCAGCACTTCTGTCCACTTTCCTACTCCCAGCTCCAAACAGGACTTTTCAGAGGACCACAAGTTCATTAAACTGCTGCAGATTTAAGCATTCACAGCTTGATTTCTGTTGATTTCTATTGTAATTGATTTCCGTTTTCTTCTTGAAGTTCTGGGATACTTCCACTTTCTTATGCTGACCTGCTGATTTGTCTTCAGAAATCTTTATCACATCAACTCACAGTTAGGTCCCACACTGAATTTTTGTACAACTAAATTATGACATAGACGGTGTTACTTCAGCATTACAAAAGGAACAGGAAATTTATTATTTGAAACATGGCCATTGGTGTTTTGGAAGGACTTTCTAAAAACTACATGTAATTGAAAAAAGATAAAGGATTGAAGAACATCATGGTGTCTGAGGCTTGCTTGATTTCTTTAGACTCCAGACTAGAAGAAAATCTCAGTAACAATATATTCGTTTATATAATACTTACAAATAACACTCAGCATCATTTTTTCCACTTTCCCTTTGTGTTTCTTTTTGCTTCAAGAGTCTCATCAAATGCACTGAATGGCTTTATTTTGAGAACTGGAACAAAAGTGATATAACTATAAACAATTCATGCATATATTTCCACTTTATAGGATGGAACTTTCCATCTTATGAAATTTCTGTTTAGCATTTGTGAGATCATTGTCACTCCTTTTTTTTATTCAGTTGTTTGTTTGGATCCATTCCCCTTAATATGGAAAACAAACTGTTTTAGTAAAGAGAATGGTGCTAGTCTGGTATTCAGACAGTGCTGTTCTGTTTAAAACACAGGACAATCATCTCCAGCATTGCCTCATTTCAGTCATATCAGTTATTGGCAAGTTATTGCCAAACCATCAGTTGTGTAATGGAGTGGCAACTAAGAACAGGGGCATAGGGATGCTTCCGAATATGCACCTCCATGCTCCTGAGGAGAGGAAAAAAGTGGGAATTTGCTGTTCACTGCCAGTAAATTTGAGGTCTTTGCTTTCTGCCCTTGTCTCTGGGACAACACTCAACTACAGTTTGAGCTACCCGGATCTGCTGACACCACAGTATATTTAGAACAAGTTCTACAGGAGAATGATGTTGTATTTCTGCCAGGAAAACAATACTAAATCTACAGTCTTGCATGTGCCTAAACTTCCTTTTATGTGGACATATTGAGACCAGTAGGCAAATCCAAGAAACCAGACTAATTTCCTGGCAATGATGAGAAATTTACACTTGTTCTCATCTGTGATTCTGGGGCAATTAACAAAAACCGTAAATATGTAATTATTTGATTGAACAAAATTTATCCAAATTGATAAAGCTGGGAAAACTCTGTAGCAATTTGTGACCACTTGGAAAACAGAGAAAGGAATGTGTGATAACTAACACAAAAATGTAGAATTCATGTCAAACCAAACTATCTACTTCTACTGCAGAGTAACAGGCTTTGCAGATAGGGGAGAAACCATAAATCTTATCTGAAGCTTTTGAAACTGCCTCAAAGTGGCTTTCTGAAAAATAAGTTAGTGGTTGAAACTTCTAGAATGTGGGAATAAAACTTCACAAAGCAGCTGAAAACTTGTTACAAATAGTTTACTGTCAAAGTGGCCAGCTGTACTAAGTGGGACACTGTGAGGGTCTGAACTGTTACCTTCATCAGCAACCTGGATGTTGGAATGTAGCCTACATTGAATTTGCACATGTAGCAAACTAAGAGGGATCATAAGTACACTGGAATTTATAGAGACCAGGTAACTGTAGGTAACTTGGGTTAAACACCTGCACATACAGAATGAGCAGCAAGTGGTTAAGAAAGCAGGTCTTTAAAGAATGATTTAGAGACTGCAAGCTGAGCACACATCAACAGTGTAAGGCAAGCCAAGCAAATGGGCTGAGGAAGAAGTACAGAGCGAGAGGCATGGAGGAACCCTTCTGCTTTACTCAGCTTTGGCATGGCTTCAAGCACTGCTTTGTTTCAGGCCAGGTATGAAGTGCTGTTTGCGTAACGAAAACAGAACGAAAAATATAATCAGAAAAAGGGAAATATTGCATCTGTACTGCTGAAAGACAAAATTATATACAAGTCATTATGCTCCTGAAGTATTCAAACAACTATAGAAAAAAGGGAGAAAACTGTTGAAAATTACCATCCATATGGTAAAGGTAATAATCCATACCATAAGGCAAAAGCACAACACTTTTCCATAAAAGTCTGCAGAAACAGGGGAAATATGATTAAACTCGTAGGAGACATTTAAAACAAATAAAAACAAGTACTTTACACAACAGGTAGTGACCTTCTGGAACTTGCAACAGGAGACTGAGGCAGCAGATATTAGCTGCACTTTCAGAAAGAGGGTGAGAGAAATATATGGATCCATAAGCAGATAACAAAGGGACTGAACCCTTTAAGGGATCGCAGAATTAGACATGTAAACTCTAACAGGTCTGGGTGCTAGTGAAATACAAGGTAACAGAAAGAAGCTATGCTGATGTGTTCTCCCTAAACAGCATTTCTCTGATGCAGTGAGACATTTCTTATGTTCTCAGGGTATGTGGGGCAAGACGGCCTTACACTGAAGCATCCTCTCCTTCCATTTACATATTGTTACAGTAAAATTAGTAAAGCATTAGAACACACCCTTTTGATAGTTAGGTAAGCAAATTATGTGCATAAAATAACAGAGGTATAGTAGATTCTGCTCTAAGACTACATGACCTCTCAAGGTGCATTTCAAGTCTGTGGTCCAGGACCATCAATATCTTAGATTGTATTGGACCCAACACATCTCCAAGGTGACAATTTATCCTGTTTACCAGTCAATTTAGCAATCATTTTATCAGTTCAGGATCTTCATAAAGCTAGGACCCTTTGATCTTCCATTATCTTGCTGTTCAGATTTCTGCTGTAAAATTAGCATTGGCTTAAATCACAACTTTGAAGGCATTATAAACAAGAGTATAGTTTTATTCTAAACTATATTTAAGAAGAAATTGAAGAGACAAGATAATCACAGAGGAACCCAGAAGGTGTATATCCTGAATTTGAACCCTATATTCGGTTCACTGTCAAGAGCTCAGTCAAGACTAGGAAAAGGTAAATAAAGATATTTCAGAAACTGGATGTAACCTTTTCTTTTCTATCTCTGAGATACTTTAACAAGCACAAAAGGATTAATAGAAAATAAAGGTAACAAGCTGCTAATAAACAGATAACCATTTTTCCAGAAGGGACTATGTTCACTACTGGCATGGTAAAAGGACATTACTGAAATAGTAAATGAGCGATAAGAAAGTTAATAGAAGCTTTTCACAGAGTTTCTGTGTGAAGTTTATTGTTACAGTCTGTACATTTATGATGTAAGATGAAATAGACTTGTTAAAGAAGAAATATCACGATAGTAAAAAACATTTATGATGCAGATTACCTTGATATCTTGAAAAAACTGGAGACACTAGTGGAATATGATGTTAGTCAAGAGACTCTGGTTTATTTCCAGCCAAACCATAACAGTTACTGGCAGCTATAAACATAGTAAAGACAGAACAAGTTGTTAGTGCTGTAACATATTCGTATATAGTAAAATGAGGGAGGATTGGCAGAGTATATTCATGATTTTTAGTTCTAAGAAAAAGTATGAAACAGTTTTATACATTGCAAGACTAACAGTAGTGAAATTAAAGGATGGACCCTTCTCTTTTTGATGTGTATATATACAAGAACATTAATGAAAATCTGAAAGCATAGCAGCGAGTATCTCAAGTAGTGTGATTCTTGACTGGTCTTGCAAATAAAGGGAAGAGGCAATTGCTGAAAGTATGTCTTCCTTTTTCAGTCCAGAAATTCCAATGTGTTTAGAGAAATGGGTCTGATGACTCAATGAATAACACATTTCCTACTTTAGCTGGCAATGAATATGTAACTCACTGATGTATCAGGCTCCTTAAAGCATTTTCCATATATTTTATTAAATGCCCCTTAAGACAAAGTAAAATGTCATCATTAGCTACTCTACTATTGATCATGAGTCTCCACTGACTCTATATTCCCTAGAAGATATTTTCACCATAGGCTGTGTTAGGATAGAGTATTTCTTTTTTACATTCTGAATCCTGTACATGTTTGGATGAGCTCTCTGTCCCTTCAAAGCCAAGACTAGCCAGACGTGACTTACTGTTTGAATTTTTAGATACCTTAAGACTAAAACAGAGTATAGATTACCAGCTTAGCACAGGATATTCAAACAATTAACATGAGGTTGTACGTTTATTAGTAACTAATCTGTCCTAAAATCTATACTACTAACACAATTAGTGTCATATCTGAAATTATTGTCTCCTCTCCACTTCTGTTTTGTAGAAAGCTCTGTATGGAGTAATGTTAAAGAGCGAGCTTCCTTTAAATGGTTAAAAATTAATTTTAAAAAGCATATAAACTCCAAGTTTGTAATTACCACAGCAACACTGCAAATTGCTTGAGTTGTGTGCAATCAAAACCAGGACTATGTCATTTATATTAAGTATCTGGGCTAGTATATGGCAAATGCAATTTTACTGCAGATAAATGTGTACCTATTTCAGAACAGATACAGTATCTTAATAAATCTATCTGCACAGATTCAAGAGATAGAATATAAATTACACTAAATGGAAGAATGATACAGCATAATGACTTAGAAAAGGGCCTCCAGCACCTTAGTCAAGTATGTAATCTGTAAGTTTCATTTTCCCTGCCTGCAATTCCCCATGCAATTTCAAGTATCTATGATATTTATCTTCACTTCTTCTCCTAAATACTTTCAACCAATATTTGAGAAATAGACAATTCACACATTTCTAAGAACTGAACACCTCATGGGTGAACAAAGATTTCACCTGAAAATATTCCATTATTAATCAACTACAGAGTTTTCTGCAACTTAGAAAACAATTCAAAATGTTAACACTGGTGGGGAAAATTACAAGCCATAGGGGATACATTTTCCTTATTAATGCATTCTCTGCAAGACTTGAGAAATCAGTAGAATTCAGTCAGCAAAGCTTTGCAGGGCAGAAAACAGCAGAGCCACAGAGGCCTAAGAATTTCCCACTATCCACTGAATGGTCAACTGGTTATTGTAGAGTGAAAATTCATTTCAGTCACAAGATAAAATATTCAGGGGAAAGGGAAGTGAACTAACACTGAGCCTGCACCCCTCAGGCACCCAGACACAGTAAGTGACCGCATACACTCTCCTACCTAGTCCACTGCAATGTGAAGTCAAACAGATTAATGAGAAAAGCAGTAACTTCTTAAGTGAAAAAGCTAAGTAGTAGTTTCTGACACGGCCCCTAGCTTAAATCTCAGTGAAAGAGATTACAGTTAACGCAGTTTACCTCATAAATGTGAGGTAATTCATAAGCAAACAAGATCTTCCTCTAGTTGTTCAGTCCAAACAGTTAGCAGGCTAGGGTAAAACTGTCAATTTATCATATTTTGACAGATATCACATGTGGCAGTTGCAGCTACTCTCAAATCTTTCTATGAGACTTTTTATTTAATGAGAGATGAAAGATGCAAATAATTACTGAGTGGCATTCCCATCATCTATCATTGGTGCTTCTTTCATCAGTATGACAGGATCTCCAATGCCCAGAGACAAGATGAGGAACTGCTTATTGAGATAAAGACTGTTCTGGAAAATAGAATTACACTGAAATATACTTTTAACGAACATTCTTTAGGCATTTAAGAATAGATGGCATTGCTAAAACAAGCAAATGCCAAAGGTTTAACATCAGAAATATTGTGACCCACTCATAACAACATGTTTTTTCTCCCCATGCCGTCACACAAATGCAGAAAAAAGAAATACCTTTCAGGTGTGTGAAATAGCATTCTGTATGTAGGATCTCTTGCACATTATTATTAGTTACTGCTATCAGGATAAAGACAAATGCTTGGAGGCAGAATTGTAGATCAGCAGTTAGTCTGAATGACATGATTACCATGGACACAAATAATTACAGGGGAAGAAAATCTGGGGAGAGGAGACCTGTATCCTACTCAGGAAAGCTGACAATTTTTATCCCTTCAACCCATTTGCATTCCAAGTAACCATCAGTGGTAGCAATGACAGACACCTTGATGACTTAAAGGAAGTAATAAGGTAAAACACGAGACCCAATGGAATCATCTCTTTCTGCATGCATGCATTTTCCCCCTAAGTTTGCTGCCTAATAGGTTAGGTTATTACTCCAAGAAGCAATACTATGTATTAAACTAGTTCTTCTTTGACTTCCCTCTGTCATTTGCCCTTTAGAAAACACTGTATCACCAGGGTATGAGGATCCTCAGCTTGGCAGAACAAAATAAGTAACTTTTTCTTTTGTAAATAATTGTTCAATTACCTAAATATTTTGTTTCATTTCCCAGTAGGCTGGGTTTCTTTTATTTTCCCCCTTTCTTTTGTATCGGACCAAAGCTAAGTTTCAACTGTATGGCACTGCCAGTTCATTATAAGGAAGAGTGAAAGTAGTTTCTCTGGGGATATATCTGTGACAAGCATCAAGGAGCAGATAGCATGTGGAATATTTTTGTCTTTCAATATCATCTTCATTAAACCTATTATCAATACTTACTGGTCTTTTGTAAAAACCTTTCGCACATGTACACACACATTTCAATAATCTCCTCATACGTTGATACTAAAGGAACGTATCCATATCATATCCATATCACTTTCAAATAAAGAACCATAGGCAATACCCTTCTTCAGAAGGTTCAAAAATAGATTATCAGGTGGGGAATCAATGGGTTCTCTCTGGTTCTGTACCAGATTTCTCAAGTGACCATGGGGAAATCACCTACGATGGATAGAGATCATGTCGCTAATGCAGTCCATATCATCTTTCTGTTATTTTCATGCAAGGGATTTCTTTGTGCTGACTCCATTTCTCTACTGTAAAACACACGTATGGCTCACCCGCCTTTGAAAACTACAGATGAGCAATGCAGTGTAAATGCCAAAACAAATTATTTTAATTCTCAGTTACACACAACATTGTCTTTGACAAGAGTTTTACTAATGCTTTATCTACACAGTTGTCTATCATCCAGGGGCAGCTGACACCTAGTTTGCACAGAAATGAGCAACAAAAACTCAAGGATATCTACTTTTCTTCAGATGTAAGACACACATTCTGTAGAACTAAAGCCCAGAGAAAACTCACTTTATGTCAATAGAAAGACTGTTCTTTATTGCAGAAGAAGGTCGCGTGGATGTTATTTGTGATACAAACTCAGTTGAAGAAGTATAAGGGAGTCATACCTGTTTGAGTAGGTGTGGCTTTTAAAAAAAAACATTTTAAGGCTTTTTAATTTTAAAACTGTTCTATAAGAAAAGACAAATAGTGAGCCCACGAAGCATCTGGGATGCACGTTTGTTCTTAGGTTCTCATGAGGGGCTGTCCTTTGGGCACACTTGTATAGCATAAGGGAGCAGGACACAGAGGCATTAAGTTAGTGGTGATCAGTGTCACTACAAGACTCCACCCATGACAGTATACTTTAACTCTTAATAGATCTATGATCTGGTAAATCTATTAACCTATTAATTATTTGAGTGAGTCTATATTAATGGGGATTTCCTGTTTATGAGACCTGAGCTGCTTTGCATTGTGTAGACTTCACAGACCTAGTGGGCAGTACCTCAAGCACTTCCAAGCCATCTAGGCAGGGTCCTTCATCAGTTTTCCATTGATGAAATTGTGGGCGATCTTTTTGCCAGGGCAGTAACAAAGACGAAGATGACCTGTCTAACAACTCTCTTTAGTGGATTAAAAGGCTTGTGCCTCACAATTTCTGTATCTACATTTTTTAACTCCTCTGCCTCCCAGCCCCTCCAAGTCTCCTCAGGAGAAGCAAGACTATTTGTCTTGATCTTTCTGCTGGGAAAAGGAGAAACATCTATTCATGTAACCTAAGGGAAAAATCTCAAGCAGTTATAAATACAAGAGGACCTTGGTTATTGACTCTAGTTCCAGGATTCAGAAAACATATGATATCTTGTTGGAAACTCACAAGTCACTAATTCCTGCTCAGAAAATATTCTACTCATCACTGAGCAAACACAGTCTAACTCAAGAGCTATGTTTTAAATTAGGTAATTTTGCCATGATCTCATAGCATCTGATTACTTTTATTAAAGCCCAGCTCCTATTGTCAAATTTAGTCAAAAGTCAAGATTGTTTTCGTCAAAACGGAGGTTTTCACACCAAAACTGCAAGACAAGTAATAGCAACTGCATCTATATTGTTCTTTTAAAAAAAAAATCTCTTATGATTCTTATGAAGTCATCATTTATGGAAATGTTATAAGGATTTTAGATCTCATGGGCCTGAAGTAACCAAAACAATTATTTTGCATACAGTTCACAGAACAGAATACTTTAGCAGAAAATATACAATTATTATTTTTATGGTTTCAGTAAGGAGTGGAGCTCTATGAAAGGGATGTTACCTACCCTTAATAACCTGTTAAGTTACTTTGTGAAATGACATCCTTTTTTGAATATTACTGCAGAGAGACAATGGCAAGTGGATTTGATAATAAAACCACTATTATAGCTGAACTATCTCATCTTCTGTGATATACTTACTGTATACCAAAGCCAAGAGAAAATCAGAAGAGAAATGAATGGTAAGTTTGGAGGAGGGGAAAATCTGTTTATTTTCTTAAGGAGAGAAAATATCTAATCCAAATGTCAATAATTTTCAATTATGATTCCCAACACTCATTGAAAGGAGTATTGCAAGTTATGCCCTTATGACCACTCATATAGCAAGCAATATAATATATGTAGACTATACAGATATTTGAGGATTCCTTTCTATAAGTTGTCTACATCTATAACAAAATGTGAAATGCAGCTTGATTCTGTCAAAGAACATTTAATATCAAAGTATGCCAAATTAGAATTAGAAAGAAACAAAATATGTCACATATGGCAACTTGTCAGATTCTCAGATAAATGATTTACTTTGCTTTGCAGTACTGAAGAGTAGGGCTGTGTTGCACATTTTCCAAATCTCAGATTTTACTGTTCTGAAAAAAAAAAAAAAAGAAAAAGAAAAAAATCAAGTAAGTTCCTTGCAAGACTTGGCAAAAGCAGGATAAGAAGTTGCAGTCACCAGAACTACTCAAACAAGATAGAAATTCTGTATGTTTTATTATGTATCTTTAGTTTAGATCTTATGTTTTGTTCAGAATTTACATGTAGTGTATATTGTACATTTGTAGTGTCATGTTTACATTAGTTTCTCCTACGAGGAACACCATGTGATGTAAAGAATGCTTATACATTCTGTTAATTTTCATTTATACACTTACATGATTTTATATTAATTCTTTCAAAAACCAAGCAGAGAGCATGGATTGTTTACCTAGCAACAATCCTGTAGATGCCTGAATAACCAAGTGCACTAAAGCATACTGAGGGAAAGATTTTTCAGACAAGAAAGAGCAGATAATTGTCAGAGAGAAATTAGAATGTATTAAGATAACAAGATATTATTAGATCCAGTCTAACAGAAGTAAAGATTACTTGTTTTAATTGTAATTCTATAATAAAATTAAAGATTATTTATTTTTAATTGCAACCCTCTTTTGAAAAGGAAAAAGAAAGTCTTGTTATTGGTTTCCTCATTTATTACCTCTCAGCAATTAATTTCCATACGGAGAAGTGCTCATTTCACATACAAAAACGTATCTCCTAACTTCAAACACTCTCCACATCCAGTCACTTCCAAATATTGTTGTTATTAGTGCAGACACAGATCAAAGGGCGAACAACAACACTTGAGAAAAATCTCATAAAACTCAATCACAAAAACTACTGTGAATGTACAGTTATTGGCTTTATACTTCCAACATCAGCAGTCATTTCACGCCCTCTGTAGACAGGAGATGTAGCCTTCCATGGGCAAATCAGTCAATGTTAAATTCCCAATCTAAGTCATAACTTGTAAAATATTTTTTTTCTCTCCATCATCTATAGGATCAGGAAACTAGTTTTCTGGTACTAACTTGGTTAGACAATGAAAATAATCCAAGTAAACAATTCTGTTGATGTGAAAGAAATGTTGAAACCTGGTTCAGTTTCAGCTTTGGTGTTTTTTTTTTTTTAACATCAAAAGACTAACCATTAATTTCTGACATATGAACACCCAATATTGTTTTGTAAATTCATTAAACAAGCAAAAAATTGTTACCATGAAAAGGGTGAGCACAACATTTAGGTCACACTTTCTCTATGCTCTAACTCACTATCAAACTGGGTGAGTGGTCTCTAAGGTGACTTTCTACTAGCTTTGATGCAAGATGGGCTTCTCCCATAAAAAAAAAGACTTTTCAGAAAAGTCTATTGAAATT
This sequence comes from Pelecanus crispus, assembly GCF_030463565.1. Taxonomy (NCBI): domain Eukaryota; kingdom Metazoa; phylum Chordata; class Aves; order Pelecaniformes; family Pelecanidae; genus Pelecanus; species Pelecanus crispus. The sequence continues at coordinate 96,690,047 of NC_134644.1, read as the reverse complement.
CTATTTCAATATTACCAGGACTGTATGCAATGAAAATGTTTCTTCTTATAGTCAGAATCTGTATTTCTTCAAAAGGCAGAATTTTTATCTATTATTTGGATGTTTCATGAGAACAAGACTATCTTTTGTATAATGAAAATGGCAGTAAAGACCACAGTGAATATTTTTCACCTACATATTCTTAAGTATTTCTTGAGAGAACTGAAATTGCAATTACAGTCAGTCTTGACCACATTAAAAATTTGTCACAACTGTTTTGTGGACTAGTTAGGTAAAGAATAAGTTAATTTTCTTCTTTATTTTTGAAATATTATGCAAAATATCTAAAAACTAGTAACAACATTTTTAAAGTTATATCAAATTTCTATATCCTGCTACATTTTAAAACCTTTTCTCCTGCTTTTTGTTTAAACATATTCAGAGAATCGGTTTTGTAAACAAATTTCATATCAGAGGTTAATGCCCCATCAATGATTCAGTTGGAATACTTCTGGAGTAAAAGAAGGCCAAAGAGGAAGGATGGATTTCGTTTGAAATGTAAGTGAACCAGACTGCTGCCCTTTAAAGACAAGAAGGTTGTAAGTGAACTTTTAAACTGAAGAGTGGGGAAAAGCTAAGATGTACAAAAAAGCATATCTTTTATAGAGAAAGCCATACAAATTCTCTAACTCATGAAGGATAAGAAAGAGTCATATAAGAAATGCCAGAGTGCCATTTAAATGGGATGCCAAGAGGAACAAAATGCATGCTTAACCCCAATACTAAAAATATAAGAAATAAGAGAGCAGAAAAGGGATGTCTAGCTGAGAACGAATAAGCATGCTGGAAACTTGTTGGAAGAAAAACACGGCCATGTAGAAATATCAAGGTACAAGAAATAGAAGAAAGAGAGGGTGTGCTGTGCTAGTGATGAAAGACTGTATCTTTAAAAGGCTGGTCTTATTGTGTCAGGAGCATAGAGAATATCTTTATGCTACTCTACACATCTACTAACATCTGAAGTTAAAACGGAAAGGTTCCGAGAAGGGCTACAAGGTACATTATAGCTTCTGGATGAGGAAGAAGTAAATTGGAACTCAGATTGAACAAGCGACAACAGAGTTTTGTGCAATCAGAAGTGACAGGAACTGCAGTGCAAGGGTGGGCCAGCTGCTCATGCCCTCTCCAAGGACAAGAACTAAGAGGAAGTCAGCAGCCAGGCTCAAATCCAACAGAAAGAGGAAACTCTTCATGAAACAGGGTGTTAGAGTGAGAATACACAGGCTCAAGCTCACAGAAGAAAATTGTTGATAGCTACTGAACAGATATAGATAACAACTAGGTCAGCAGTCTAGAGGAGTATTAAACAAAGTACACCCGCCTAATCTTACTTTTCCTCTAGGAGATGCTTATGAGCACTGTTAGAAACAGGTTACTGAGGGAAATGATCTTTTGGTCCAACTTACTAGAGCTGTTTTTCCAATTGCAATTTGAGGACTGTTTTATTCACAATTAGGTACTTGTCCTTCATCACTGGCTTCACAGGGTATTACCTCTGCTTCTTGGATGAACACCAAGCCTGAAAGAATAAAAAAGTAATCTCTGTGAAGTCTGCTTCCAAGCTCAAGTTCACGTATGCATGCAAATATACATGCATACATTATTGTGAAGAAAAAAATGTTCCCACCAAAAACACATGTTCTCACAGTGGGAAGGAAAGAAGTTTGTGCATCACCGGCATGTGCAATTTTTTTTAAACAAAGGGTTACTCTGTCAAGATTTTTTGATCTGTTTTATTCCTCTGAACCTCACGCCATAAGAGCAAAGAGGATATAAAATACAAACAGTCAGATATAAATATCACTTTCATTTGTACCAATATTAATTCATTATAGCTAGACACAACAAAACTAGGACATAGAACAAAATGGCTGTTCTTCTCTTCACTCTTCCTGAGCCTATCTAACCTACATCTGATTAAGCAAAATCAGTATTTTATTATACTATTGGTCATTCCATACAAAAACTCAGATCTTTGGAGGAAGTAGAGCAAATTTTGTCCTCTTGTCCTGGTTTCAGCTGGGATAGAGTTAATTTTCTTCCTGGTAGCTGGCATAGTGCTGTGTTTTGGATTTAGTATGAGAATAATGCTGATAACACACTGATGTTTTAGTTGTTGCTAAGCAGTGCAAGGACTTTTTCATCTTCCTATCCTCTGCCAGGTGCACAAGAAGCTGTGAGGGGGCACAGCCAGAATAGTTGATCCAAACTGACCAAAGGGATATTCCATATGTTCCATATGATGTCATGCTCAGTATATAAACTGGGGGGGGTTGGCCGGGGGGCAGCGATCGCTGCTCAGGAACTGGCTGGGTATCGGTCGGTGGGTGGTGAGCAATTGCATTGTGCATCACTTGCTTTGTATATTATTATTATTATCATTGTTATATTATTATCATTACTATTTTACTTTATTTCAATTATTAAACTGCTCTTATCTCAACCCAGGAGTGTTTCTCACTCTTATTCCTCCGATTCTGTCCCCCATCCCATCGGGGTAGGGGGAGTGAGTGAGTGGCTGCATGGTGCTTAGTTGCTGGCTGGGGCTAAACCACGACACAGAGTAAGGAAAAGGGACTGCACAGGAGATCCAGTTTTTACGAATAAAATGGCAAGATGGGCATTGTCAGATCCCAGTGGATGTGATCAACAAAATAACAGCTATGTCCCCACCAACTAGCAAAAAGGAAACATAAGCTTTCTTAGGCGTTGTGGGTTTTTGGAGAATGAATATTCCAAATTACAGCCAGATCATAAGCCTTCTCTGTCAAGTGACCCAAAAGAAGAACAATTTCATATGGGGCCCTGAGCAACAACAAGCCTTTGAACAAATTAAGCGGGAGATAGTTCATGCAGTAGCCCTTGGGCCAGTCGAGGCAGGGCCAGATGTAAAGTATGTGCTCTACACCGCAGCTGGGGAGAATGGTCCTACGTGGAGTCTCTGGCAGAAAGCACCAGGGGAGACTCAAGGTCGACCCCTAGGGTTTTGGAATCAGGGATACAGAGGATCCGAGGCCCACTATACTCCAACTGAGAAAGATATTGGCAGCATATGAAGGGGTTCGAGCTGCTTCAGAAGTGGTTGGTACTGAAGCACAGCTCCTGCTGGCACCCCGACTGCCGGTGCTGGGCTGGATGTTCAAAGGGAGGGTCCCCTCTACACATCATGCAACTGATGCTACGTGGAGTAAGTGGGTTGCACTAATCACACAACAGGCTCAAATAGGAAATCCCAGTCACCCAGGAATCTTGGAAGTGATCACGGACTGGCCAGAAGGCAAAGATTTTGGAATATCGCCAGAGGAGGAGGTGATGTGTGCTGAGGAGGACCCACTGTATAACAAACTGCCAGAAAATGAAAAGCAATATGCCCTGTTCACTGATGGGTCCTGTTGTCTTGTAGGAAAGCATTGGAGGTGGAAAGCTGCTATATGGAGTCCTACATGACAAGTTGCAGAAACTGCTGAAGGAGAAGGGGAATCAAGTCAGTTTGCAGAGGTGAAAGCCATCCAGCTGGCTTTAGATGTTGCTGAATGAGAAAAGTGGCCAGTACTTTATCTCTATATTGGTTCATGGATGGTGGCAAATGCCCTGTGGGGGTGGTTGCAGCAATGGTAGCAGAGCAACTGGCAGCGCAGAGGCAAACCAATCTGGGCTGCTGCATTGTGGCACGATATTGCTGCCCAGGTAGAGAACTTGGTTGTAGAAGTACATCATGTAGATGTTCACATAGCCAAGAGTCAGGCCACTGAAGGACATTGAAACAACCAGCAGGTGGATCAGGCCACTAAGATTGAAGTAGCTCAGATGGATCTGGACTGGCAACATAAGGGTGAATTATTTATAGCTCGGTGGCCCATGACACCTCAGGCCATCAAGGAAGGGATGCAACATATAGATGGGCTCGTGATCGAGGAGTGGACTTGACCATGGACACTATTATACAGGTTATCCATGAACGTGAAACATGCATTGCAATCAAGCAAGCCAAGCAGTTAAAGCCTCTCTGGTATAGAGGATGATGGCTGAAATATAAATACAGGGAGGCCTGGCAGATTGATTAAATCACACTCCCACAAACCCACCAAGGCAAGTGCTATGTGCTCACCATGGTGGAAGCAACCACTGGATGGCTGGAAACATGTCCCGTGCCCCATGACGCCACCTGGAACACCATCCTGGGCCTGGAAAAGCAAGTCCTGTGGTGACATGGCACCCCAGAAAAAATGGAGTCAGACAACGGGCCTCATTTCCGAAACGACCTCATAGACACCTGGGCCAAAGAGCATGGCATTGAGTGGGTATGTCACATAACCTGTTATGCACCAGCCTCTGGGAAAATCAAACAATACAATGGACTGTTAAAAACTACCCTGAGAGCAATGGGTGGTGGGACATTCAAACATTGGGATACACATTTAGTGAAAGCCACCTGGTTAGTCAACACTAGGAGATCTGCCAGTTGAGCTGGCCCTGCCCAATTAAACTTCTACGTACAGTAGGAGGAGATGAAGTCCCTGTAGTGCACAAAAAAAATATGCTGGGGAAGACAGTCTGGGTTACTCCCCCCTTGGGCAAAGGAAAACCCATTTGTGGGACTGCTTTTGCTCAAGGACCTGGGTGGGTAATGCAAAAGGATGGGGAAGTCTGATGTGTACGTCAAGGGGATTTGATTTTGGCTGAAAATAGCCAATGAACTGAATGGTATGATGCTAATTGCTATATAATACTGTGTGTCATCTCTTTTATGGTTGCTATATGCCATATTAATGGTACTACAGTAAGAAGCACCTAGATTAATGAACTTTGACGAAACCGAGCAAAGTGCAGCTGTGATGGAACCAGAACTGGCTTCAGCATGCAACAATCCAACACCGCACACCATGTCTCCTGCCCTGTAAAAATGTTATGGCAGATGGAGTCCAAAGTCATGGACTAAATGAACTCAATGGACATTTTAGAGGGATGACCCATAAATAAAGGGAATGATATCTTTGTGTATACATCAAGACAGGGAAGTGGTGGTGATTAACTGGAATGTATTAGAAAGGGTAAGCGTGGGTATGATGTGGATGGTATAGAATAAGGGGTTCATATTGTCCAGGTTTTGGCTGGGATAGAGTTAATTTTCTTCCTGGTAGCTGGCATAGTGCTGTGTTTTGGATTTAGTATGAGAATAATGCTGATAAAACACTGATGTTTTAGTTGTTGCTCAGTAGTGTTTACACTGCTCAAGGACTTTTCAGCTTCCCATGCTCTGCCAGGTGCACAAGAAGCTGGGAGGGAGCACAGCCAAGACAGTTGATCCAAACTGACCAAAGGGATATTCCATACCATATGATGTCATGCGTGGTGTGTGTATAACCTGGAGGGAGTTAGCCAGCGGGTCAGCGATTGCTGCTCAGGGACTGGCTGGGAATCAGTCAACGGGTGATGAGCAGTTGCATCCCTGACTTCTTTTTTCCTGGGTTTTGCTTCTCTCTCACTGTTCTCATTTTCATTACAATTATTATTATTATTATAATTATTATTATTATATTTCAATTTTTAAACCATTCTTATCTCAAAACAGATTTTTTCTTATTTTTGCCTTTCCGATCCTCTCCCCCATCCCACCAGGGGTGAGGGTGAGTGAGCAGCTGTGTGATGCTTGGTTGTTGACAGAGGCTAAACCACACCACTGTATGAGTCACAAGAAAGCTGTTACAATTTACTCACTTTTGTTAAACACCATTGTAATATATTTGCTTTATGCTGCATCATTTGTCTCTTATTTTAGCATTAAATAAAGACAACAGCAATACAACAATTATCCTGTCAGAGATTAAATTTTTAAATTTCCTGGTCATATCAGCAACTTTTATCAGGGTCTTGAAAACAGATGCCAAGCATGCTTTTTAGTCTCTAGATCCCATATATTCAGACAAACAGTACTAGCTATACTGCTTGCAAAAGCACTATATGGTGTCACCCAATATTATTATTGTCACCAGCTAGAACCAGGAGATCAAAATGATCCAGCTAGAAGACTGGCATCTGCAGCTAGATAGATGAGATAATCTGATTTGTATTACAGAGTAGTTCTTGATGTAAGCCTTTCCTCACTGCATGTATTTCTGATACCATCCCACTTTTTGCATTTGCAATACCAGCAAAGAATATTCGTTACTTTCCTGAGACACCAGGGAGGTGTACTAATATCTCCTGAATAGCTGTCTTCAGTATTCCAGTTACTCAGCCATAAGGAAAAAATAGGGAAATTAAAATGAAACCTTCTCAAATCCAACCTCACAGTTAGGCTACTGAGCTAGCAAATAATCCATTGATCCACATCATGACTGGAGACATTTCATGTCAAGTGTCTCATCTACCTGAACACCAAACCACACCCCTCTGGCACAAGAGCCACTGCAGTTTCTCACACTATGAGCCAATCTCCCTTTTAGTTTGACTCCACCAATATTTCCTTATTTGCTCATTAGTTTTCCTAGATGGACCTAGACTTCTATAATCATAGGAAAGAAGAGATGCCATGCAACAAAACCGGAGTTTTGCCAGTAAAAAAGAAGTAAATTTGGTGATTACAACCCTATCTCTAACGTCATTAAATTCTCCATTTCATATTTGTTGTTGTCTTCTACCTCTCTTTTGCTCCTTCTGCCAAGAACAACTCTCCCACTTATTATTGTCTCAAATTTTTCCTGAGTCTTTCCTCATAGGCTTCCTCAAATCTCCCCTTCATCATGGGAGATAGTCATCTCAGATGTATCTTTACTGAGACTCTGATCCAGTTGCAGAGCCATTCTGTATTTCCCAGAAAAAATAGCATTTCCAGCACAATAAGTGCCAAGCTTTCCATCACAGGGCCGCCTATCCATATGCCCTTGTGTTTGTATGTTTTGATCACCATAAATCACAGTTAGCATTGGTTTAACATCTGTTCCCTTGGAAAACTACTGTCTTTCTGAAGACATTGCTGAAATCCAAGAGAAACTGGTATAACACTATAAATGGGAGGATCAAGAGTGGGCACTGAAATACAAACTGTGCTAATAATGCTATAAATCAAAATAATGCAATGCTGGCTTCTGGTGCTGAGGTATTAAAAGGAGTGAATTCCCTCTAAGTCACTATAATGGGGCAAATGCATCAACATAATCTTGCTGCTACTGTACAATCAGCCGCAGAAATAACTGCAGACAATTTACTTCTCCAACCCTTCTAACTCCTCAGTACTATAAAAGCCCTGTGTTTTCATCCTTTTCAGACTCCAGTTCTTGACTGCTGTTCTACAGATGACTTATTCTCTCTACTTCTGTAACACAATCTTTTATTTATATGCAAGAGACTCTATTAGAACAACTTGGAACAAAGCCTGATTTTGTCAAGTAGTTGATTTAAAGGATTTCCATTTCTAAACATTCTGTATGCATTTTAATGCACTTAAATAAGAAAACCATCTGTGCATTTCTTTCTTTATTTGAAACTATGCTTGGCAAACAATCATTACAATTATAAGTAGCATACCATTAAGCATATGGTTAAATGACAACATATTTGCTTATTTCAAGATCAATTCACTTGAAAGCGCTGTTTGTTTAATATTAAAATTCATAAATCAAAGTTCCATAATAATAAAAGACATCCACCTACAAAATAATGCTCTTTTGCCTCAGGAGAAAATACATGACCATTGTTTCAGGAGGTTTAGAGTTGTACATAAAGTTAGCTTCTTGGCACAGTTCAACATCCCACTTGGCCTCTTGCTCAAGGAAACATTTGTTAAATTCTGACAATCTCAGACATCGTGCCTGGAAAATATTTACCACTTCTATATGAACTTAAAGAGACCCCATCTGAGCTGCAATATGTATTACTGTACTTCTTGCCAGCCCATAATGAAATGTCACAGTCCCCAAATGAAAAATATTGTATGAATGTATGCAATATCCCATTTCCTTACAATTTGCTTTTACTCCCAAGATACAAGACAAAAAATAGGCAGGAGATCAGGCCTTATTACCTAAAAAAGGAACTCATATACAAAATTAAGCAATTTAGAGATTTAGGTCCCCTTTAACATTTATTCCTTCTCAGTTTTATTATGGAAGATGGTAAAGTCTGCTTTTCCTGTGAAAAATGCCCACATATAAAAAGTATAATTGTGCATTATCTTTTAAGTCTTGACAAAATCTGCAGCATTTAGAACTAAAAATATGATTCCATGGAGCTGTTTGACCTGAAAATTCAGCCTGGGATCTGGTATTTAAACTACATTCTTTCTTGCTCCATAATCAGTCCCAGGCTAATATTTTCTGTTAAAAATTGGATAGGTGATGCACGAGCTGAAAGTTTCCAACACATTGTCTCAATGACACATTTACTCAGCAGAATTAACAACAAAACATATGGAAGTAAGAGAGGAAAATGGATTTATGACTGTCTAGTCTCAATTACCTGTATAGGATAGTGCCATATTTTCTTAATTATGCTCTTCACATGTGAAAATTAAAATAAATTAACAGAAGCATATGCAGAAATATTTACTTTGGACTGTGCTGAACAAACTCCTCTGTAAAACAGCTCTTTTTAGTTTACTTCAGTGAGGGTGTGTAACAATGAACCACAAGGTGTCAGCTTCAAGCTGGCAAGAAAATATCTACCTGAAAATAAAAACATTAGGTGGTCACAAAGGTGAGAGAAAGTGATATATCTGAACTTTTTGGTCCTGAAACTCCAATTAGAAAGTACACACCTGCCACAATCATGAAAGCTGCAGGAAGACTATGGAGTTTTTAAAGGGCCAGGTGGAGACATCAAGTAACATGAGCAACATATGTACTCATTAGTTACTAGGAACAAGCTACTGAAGAAAAAAAAAAACCAAAACAACAGATCATGTTGTCCTTTTGTATCATTTGTTAGAGGAGACAAATGCACAGCTGATGTAAAGCAGAGGTAGTGCTTTGCATATTTAGAATTTAAAATCTAGTGTGGTAAAGGGCAGTTGCAGTTTTCCATTAACCCAATGAACAGGAACAGCCTAGGGCACAAATGGACCTTCCCTCGTGAGGTGTTTTGTACATAAAGAGTAAGAGAAAATATTTTCCAACATCAATGCATGAGAGCCTGGGCCAGTCAGCTCAACTCACTCAAGCAAAATAATGCAGCTTGTTTCCTTTTACTTGCTTTCTCTATGCTCCATTGGAAGAACAAGCCTTTCTGTCCTCTTCACACTTGCTTTGATCTATCTTTTAAATTTATCAAGCTATATGGAAAATGGATTTTTTATTTGTGCCAGCATGAAGCTAAGGTATTGGCTAAATCAATTTCTCCCCCTTTCTTGTCCTCTGAAAATGTATTTATTTGTATCAATGGAGTAATCTCAGTAGGAGAACCTCAGAGAAGCCACCTTCAGACTTCACTATAGCCACGCCATTAGAGTCCTCCTCTGGCATGCAAATCATGGGTTCAAAGCCTGATCAAATCCACTAGACACCCTAACTCAAACAAAGCTCCACTATGGTGTTCGATTAGAGATCTACCTTACTAAGACCTGCATAAGGACAAAAAATGAACTTCACAATGTTTGGCCTGTTTTTGCTGTAGTCTTTTCTCTTAACTCACTGTAGCCTGACAATTGCTTTATGCTGCTTTTCACTGCCCTGCATATTTCTTCCATAGCCTCCTTAATAAAACCTTAGAAGAAATTCCATCTAGTTCTGGAGACTTGATAGTTTTCATTTATGCTAAATTACTAAATGCTTCTGCCTCACTGGTCACAAAATCATTCAGAATACCGCATAGACAAATAGTGTCAGATGGCATATTTTTCCTGATCTCTCAAGTAAATACACTGGAGAAGCATCCATGTAATTATCTCCTTATCATTCCCTCCATCTTCTTTTCTAATCCCTTCATCTGATGTTTTAATTTCCTTCTTCAGTGAATTCTGTTTTGTTACCTAAAAAGAGTCTTGTATATGTGTTTCTGTAGGTCTAATTTTAGTTCTCCTGGCATTGCTAATGCATTCTTCTTTTTATAGCATTCAGTATTTTGCTTAAATTCTTTTCATTGTTTATGTCCACTTCTGCTGTTGCTTACACTTTTCACATAGTTGTTGACTTTTATTCCTGTCTGAATTAGTCTAGTGATTTTACACTACGTTTAGTCAGGATCATTTCTTATGCTGAATAGATATTTATATAAACTAGGATATTTATTGCTGAGTCCTTCATATTTCACTCAAGTTCATTTCAGTCCACTGGGACCTTTCAGAGCTTCTTTTGTTTACTGTTATAAATAATTACTGTGTAAAATTTTACATCTGAAGTAAAGCAATACTAGTAATGTCCTGAATCCAAGATGTGATCTAGAGGTCCCATCTCTCCCACCCCAATTCTGTTTTCTGGGTAGCTATCGATAATTTAACTTTCTGCTAAAAACTAATTTAAATTTTAATTCAGCATTCATTGTTTCATCATCTCCAAGAGTGACAAATAGCATTATTTTGCTCTTTGAATGAACCCGGCAGCACAAGTAGCCTTTGGGACTGTCTCTGACACAAGCCCAACTTCCTAGCCTGGGATGCAGGAAACAGGAGATTCGTGACATACAGCAACGATCCAGAAATCTGTATTCTGACTTCTATGCCACAGGCATCATTATGGGGAGCTCAGAGCCAACAAAGATGCTCCACATCCAGAATTAAGGTCTCCTCTGCGCAGCTAGAATAAAAGGTTTCTAAATGAACAATGGATCAGTCCTTCAGGGAAGATTTTACGTAAACTGTAAATTACAACAGTTTAGACTCCTTCAGGCTAATCTGTGATTTTAGCCATTAGTCCTTCTCTGCTGTAATGCAAGCCATAATAGATTCATTCACTTTACTCTTCTAATTATACACATCTAATGAATATTACTAGGCTTTGTTTCCCTCTTGTATTCTGTCTTTCTGAGATATTGCATGACCTGAGCTTACAACCTCAATGATGGATCTTTAATGATCTGTAGGCAATGAGCCTCATAACTTCCTCTTGCCAAATAAGCTTTCATTTCAGACAATTTTATTACTCCTTAGCATTATAAACACAAGCATGTCTCTTTTGTTTAGAAGAGTTTCCTTTCTTGGTGCTTTACCCATCCCTCATCCATTGAATTTCTGCCATTATAATAGCTTTTTCAGTCTAAAGAATACCCAACCAGAATAACGTAGAATACCCTTTAGAATACCCTAAAGAACAGATGAAAATGCCAGCAAGCTGACTCATGCAAGGTATTCGAAAGCACATGGTATGTGGATGATGTTTTACAATGCTTAAAAATATCTTGCATTGAAATGAGAACATCAGTATCTGTTCTTAGCTGGTGTAAGGGTCTATCTGCTCCAAAAGAAGCATAAGGACCTTCATTTATCTCTGCACATTGAGAGCTTCTAAAGGACTTTTCTTTGCATGTCTCAGACTGGGAAAGGCTAGTCCCTACAAAAGTCTCCTTACAGTTAGTTTCTTTCTTTCCCCATCCAGAGCATATGCTGGGACCACAGGTCTTGGGATGTTTGCTTCACCATATCACCTGCCATTATTTGGGAAAAATAATTTGTGATTAGGACAGGCAGAGTTTAAAAAAAATATGCAGAAGTCTCCTGCTGACCCCAAGGCCGAACTGGGTAGAGACGATGGAACACTATTAAGCATTTCTGTTTTGAGCTGATAGACAATTTCTGTCATAGCTGATAGCTATGTTGAGTATTCAGTAGGAAATCAATGTCCCAGCCCATTGTGAGTTGTAAGGCTGGATATAATTCCATGATAGTTGCAATGAGATTCACTCAGGCTGTTAATGATGCCAGATTTTGGGATCCAGCCACCAGGGCAGAACATCTGTGCTCCTGGGTGCTCTTAACTAGGAACTTTCCTCACATTTACCTTCAAGGGTGAGTGGGAAGTGAGGAAATGCTACTCGCTATTCAAACCAGTTAGGTGGTGAGAGGGGAACACAAAGATATAGGAAACAATGCATCATGGGAGTTTTCAGGGCAGATTTTGCCTTCTGGAGTGGAGAATTTTCTCTGTCATTTCAACATAAACAAATGACACACATGCATAGTGTGGTCTAATCTGCAGTATTCCATCTCATCTGCTACAGGGTGTTGACCTGTGCCATTAACTTCTCCCGTAGTCAGCTGTACTGCTGACAAAATATAATATTGACACTAACAGAACTTACCTTAGAAGTTTTCCTAGCAGATATTCAGTATGCTCCTATGATATCATGCAAAAGAATTACAGGGTGTACTCATAGCTTCCCAGATACCATCAAAAGGACAGAGAGGCTAACAATCAGACACTCCGCTAAGTTCTATAAACAGACTTTTGAAAGCAGTAAGTCTGCTGCAGTTCAATTAGAGAAACAGACTTTACTGAATATACCTGACCACAGAATCCTAAGAAAAGACATAAGAACATTTGCAACAAAAAACCCCTGTCTTTTCAATGGAAAATTGCAGTACTGACTTTCCTCAGCACCAATACTTGCATATACTGAAAAAAAAAGGAGTAACAAATGCAGAAATATTCCTGATGTGATATTGCCAGATGTCAGATATGTTCTGCTAGATAGAGAACAAAGAAAAGAAGCAGGAAAATGTTTGTGATATATCTTGATAGTTTAACAGTCTGTTCCTGTCAGCAACCTCTCAGAGACTTCACTGTAGTGAAGAAGCTGTCGCACAGAGATAGTTGGCAAGATGTCTGTTTGGTTGGGAACGACAAACATTTTGGCGCTATAGGTACGTACTGTCATCCAGCAGAGGAACTGCAGGACTGTTACAAGCCACTGTTTGCTCTGATCCCATCTGTAACCCTGAATCCAGAATGCTCTGTGGTCCCACCAACACAGGCTTCTTTGATCTGTGCTGTTGTAGGAAGGCATAGTAGTATGGCAAAAGTACAATGAAAATCACTATTCATCCTGATACCAACACCCACGAATAGAACTTCTGCCTTCGTTTGGACGATGAATATCTGTTATGTTAAAGCTGTACCTGGATTCATATATACCACATGAGAACTTTTTACAAAACAAAACACTGACTGAAAATTGTAGTAAATCATGATAAAGTGAAATCAAAGAGAAGAGAGAAAGACCACCTGTGGCTTTGAGACACAATCATTTATCTAGCTGCAAAATCAGTCAGAAATTTTGGTCATAAATGAAACTGGGACTTTTCTTACCATTATCATAGATGAATCTATCCAGTTTTATATCAGATAGTAATAAATCATGCATATACATGTAAGACCTTTAATTAAAGTACTCTTTTTAATATAAATAAAAACTTGTATACTTAGATAGAAATCTACAGATGTATAAAAAAAGGTTCACTTGACCTGGGGGGGAAGAAAAGCTATTGTCTTTTGTCTTCTTTTATAAAAAATGGAGAAACACAGAACTGTCTATTAGACCCAAACAGCAGGAGAGTAGGATGCACTCAGTTACCCTCCTTTACAAGTCATGTTCACTAGAGTTTAATTTACTATGCTATTTTTTCTGAACACCCCTTTTTACTATATAGTGCTTAACATTACTGCTTAATAAACAAGTTTAGTAAACAAGAAACTCATTCTTATACATGAGGTAGGTGAAAAATTCCCTGGAGATAGCTTCATCAGTCCAGTCAGTCAACTTCAAAGAAAACTTCATGCATTCTTTTAACAAATTGGATGGGAACACGCTTTCTGTTATCTCCAGCATCAGCATTATCACTCTATTCTACATGACTTCAGGAACTCATACTGGAGGCTGAAGTAATTGATTCATTCAATCATCTGAATTCAGAGTCACCTCTTCCGGTAGACTCCTACAATTCATACTGGCAGGAATCAGACCTCAGCCATCTCAACCTCACCCTGTCAAAAGTTTTGTAAAATAAACCTGAGATATTTACTGCGTGGCTGATCGTCTATGCAAGGAAAACATGCCACTGAATATCACCATTATACTGAAAACACTGCAGTTGTATTTTTCTTGTAGATTCCCTGTAGATTTTAATATACCATATCAAATATAATCAGATATTTATAGACAAAGACTTAAGGGAGAGCTTGAGATTTTAAAAAATGACCAATTACTCAAGGCTCGCTTATTAAAAGCAATTAGAAATATACAAGAGCAGCACTATGCCATCAGCAAACAACCACAAATTTCCCAGCATTAGTTTATAACGCCAGATGGTTCTATATAGTCAATAGCCACAAATGCTGGCCATACAATGTAATTAAAGCTTATGCTTGGTGGCTGGGATCAGCTTCTACCCCAAAGCAGGTACGACTCCAAACTCGGATTAAAACTCAATTCACTGACATCCAGGGAACCAAGGAGTTCAAGAAGCCTCAGGAGTTTACCCAGATCATTCTGTGTGATGATCCTCCCCATATAGTAGGTTGGGTATGGGCTGATAAACAGCAAGTCCACTATAAAGTAGTGGCTTCAGAAATATGGAGAGCGTTTTACCCACCTCAGGAAATGTAAGTGCCATGGCTTTTGTCTCAGTGGCCACACTGCAGTGGCCTTTCTCAGTCAGACCGAGGATTCGACACAGGGACTCCCTAGCAGCACCCCAGCTTTGGTGAGTAACAGGAGCAAGAGAAAAAACGACCCGTGTCCTATCAAGCATTTGCTCTGTCACCCCTGGCCCTCTGCAGCCTCACGGCCCCCCAACCAACCCAGGGGGTCTGATGGTGGGTTCACAACCAGCCCTGCCCAGAGGCAGCCGCGGGGCTTGGGCCTGACAGCTGGGAGGGAGCCGGGTGGGAGCGGGCCATGAGGAGCCCCGGCAGGGCCTCCCCGCTCCCAAGGCTGCTTTAAGCTCAGCCGTCACTCCCGGCCTGTGCCATGTCACGGCCACCTCCCTCCCTGCCCCAAACCACCAGCGTGGCTTCCCAGACAGGCATCGTCCTGCCCTCATCCCTGCAGCTGCCATCGGGCCTCGTGTCGGTCGCCTGGCTGGGCTTCGCGGGGCTGGGGACAGGGGGTGAACGCCTGCCCGTGTCATGGCCCCTGGCTCCCCCACCTACCGCAACTGACTGCTGAAGGAGAAAGTCTCCCATCAAACCACAGAAAATTGTTGTTCAAGGACACTTGAAGCGATTTTCCAAAATGCTAAATCTGGATTTAAGGCAATCTAATCGGAACGTACCTGCTTTGGCCTGCGTTTTCCTTAGCAGCTGTGGCCAATACTGCTCCATAGCTGTCATCTGCCCAAAGTCACAAACATTAGCCCTCTCAGCTTCTTCTGTGTCACCACAATGACTTTCTGTACAGCTGTGGGGGGAAAAAAGATCCTTCACAAAATTACCCATTGATTGCACTTAAGATCTTACATGCCAAAATGGTCTCACGTTCCTAGCCCTGCCTACAGCATAGAGTAATTTTTGTACCTGAGGCTGGATACTGAAAGTGCGGTCACAGTCACCATCTCCATCGCTTCTCATTTCGTACCTTATGTTAAGCTGGAATAACATACGGCAACAATGGTCCTGACGAATTTTTTACAACAAATTTCTTACAACAAATACATGTATATATATTTCCTATATTCAAATATGCAGTTGCACAGACTTCTTTTGCTCAGTAATCTCAAATCTGATTTCAAAGTGGTTAATTGCAGAGCTGTGTGTTCACTCCTACCATGTACAGCAGGATTAGTACACAAATATATCTCACCTTTTACACCCACTCATCCTTCTGCAATCCCTTTTCTTTACCGAATACTACTGGTACTTTCTCATTCAATGCAGATTTCTTGTCAAAGATCTTTGTTAGATGTCAAGGAAAAAAATATTTGCAATTTGTGGTACTAGAAATACCACAAAATAGTATATTCTGATATATTTTTAGTGAGATAAAAATGCTATATATTTTTTTGTAGCTGTGGGAAGGAAAACAACTTTTATTATAAAAGTTTAACAAAAATTCTGTAACCCATACCCTGAAAGCCTGGTCAATAGGTTTCTTCAAGAATATAAATCTAGAATTAATTCAATTTTTATTTGGGCTTTCCAGTTCACTTTTCACCACCCTCATAGTGAAGAATTTCTTCCTAATATCTAATCTTAATCTACCCTCTTTCAGTTTAAAACTGTTACCCCTCGTCCTATCACTACATGCCCTTGTAAAAATTCCTTCTCAACATTTCAAATAGCATTGTCTCAAATGGAAAAGAACATCCTCTTCATTGAAGTGCCTCCTATGAAAATCTTATAAAAGACAACCCACTACAACAATTAATTATCTTGTGCGGATAAAAAAGATAAATTATCGAGAAGAACATTTTTGAACTATTAGCTGAATCATTTCTTGAAGGTAATAATAAAAGCTCTGGCCTGGATAATTTTTTTCAACTTTCTCCATTTTGCATATGTGGTGGGTTGACCCTGGCAGGATGCCAAGTGCCCACCAAAGCTGCTCTATCACTCCCCTTCTCAACTGGGTTGCCGAGGGTCAGTCAGTCACCCCCACGGATTACGACTGCCCCTGTTAAGAAAAAAAGGAGGGTGATTGTGGTGGGGGATTCCCTCCTGCGGGGAACTGAGGGCCCGATCTGCCGCCCGGACCCATCCCACAGGGAAGTCTGCTGCCTCCCTGGGGCCCGGGTTAGGGACATTACGAGGAAACTGCCTGACCTCGTGAGGCCCTCCGATTATTACCCACTGCTGGTTATACAGGTGGGCAGTGACGAGATTGCAGAGAGAAGTCCTAGGCCAATGAAGAGGGACTTCAGGGCACTGGGGCGATTGCTCGCAGGATCGGGAGCACAGGTTGTGTTTTCCTCTATCCCGTCAATGGCAGCAAGGAACACTGAAAGGAATGGGGAAACTCACCTGATTAACAGGTGGCTCAGAGGCTGGTGCCATCGCTGGAATTTTGGGTTCTTCGATCACAGGGAGGTCTACACGGCACCGGGCCTGCTGGCGGCTGATGGAGATCGGCTGTCTCCAAGGGGGAAAAGGATTCTCGCCCAAGAGTTGGCGGGACTCATTGAGAGGGCTTTAAACTAGGTTTGAAGGGGGAAGGGGATATAAACAGGCCCGCTAGTAAGGAGCCCAGGGGCGGCATGGCAACATTGGGGGCAAAATCGACAGCCCAGCTTAAGTGCATGTACAGCAATGCACGTAGCATGGGCAACAAACAGGAGGAGCTGGAGGCCCTTGTGCAGCAGGATGGCTATGACATAGTCGCCATCACGGAAACGTGGTGGGACGACTCTCATGACTGGAGTGCTGCACTGGAGGGCTATAAGCTCTTCAGAAGGGATAGGCAGGGTAGGAGAGGCGGTGGGGTGGCTCTGTATGTTAGGGAGTGTTTCGACTGCATAGAGCTTGACAGTGGTGATGACAAGGTGGAATGCTTATGGGTAAGGATGAGGGGGAAGGCTGGAAAGGCGGATGTCCTGTTGGGAGTCTGCTATAGACCACCCAACCAGGAGGTAGAGGTAGATGAGGCATTCTATAAGCGGCTGGCAGAAGTGTCGCAGTCGCTAGCCCTTGTTCTCATGGGGGACTTCAACTTGCCAGACATCTGCTGGAAATACCACACAGCAGAGAGGCAGCAGTCTTGGAAGTTCCTAGAGCATGTGGGGGATAACTTTCTAATGCAGCTGGTAAGCGAGCCTACCAGGGGAGGTGCCCCGCTTGACCTGCTGTTTACCAACAGAGAAGGGCTTGTGGGAAATGTCGAGGTCGGAGGCCGTCTCGGGCTTAGCGACCACGACATGATAAAGTTCTCAATTTTGGGTGATGCTAAGCGGAGGGGCACCAAAACTATTACCATGGACTTCCGGAGGGCAGACTTTGCCCTCTTCAGGACCCTGGTTGGGAAAGTCCCTTGGGAGGCGGTCCTGAAGGGCAAAGGGGTCCAGGAAGGCTGGGCCCTCTTCAAGAAGGAAGTCTTAAGGGCGCAGGAGCGGGCTGTCCCCGTGTGCCGTAAGACCAACCGGAGGGGAAATCGACCGGCCTGGCTGAATAGGGAGCTTTTGCGGGGACTCAGGGAAAAAAGGAGAGTCTACCGCCTTTGGCAGAAGGGGCGGGCAGCTCAGGAGGAGTACAGGGATCTTGTTAGGTCCTGCAGGGAGGAAATTAGAAAGGCAAAAGCCCAGCTAGAACTCAATCTGGCCAGTGCGGTAAAAGACAATAAAAAATGCTTTTATAAGTACATCAGCAATAAAAGGAGAGCCAAGGAGGATCTCCATTCTTTGCTGGATGTGGGGGGGAGCATTGTCACCGAGGACAAGGAAAAGGCTGAAGTACTTAACGCCTTCTTTGCCTCTGTGTTCAACAGCCAGACCGGTCATCCCCAGGGTACTCAGGCCCTTGAGCAAGAGGATAGGGATAGGGACCAGAATGGAGCCCTCATAGTCCAGGAGGAAGCAGTTAATGACCTGCTATGCCACCTGGACGCTCACAAGTCTATGGGGCCGGATGGGATCCACCCGAGAGTACTGAGGGAGCTGGCAGAGGAGCTTGCCAAGCCACTTTCCATCATCTATCAACAGTCCTGGTTAACAGGGGAGGTCCCTGATGACTGGAGGCTTGCCAATGTGACGCCCATCTACAAGAAGGGCCGGAAGGAGGACCCGGGGAACTACAGGCCTGTCAGCCTGACCTCGGTGCCGGGGAAGATTATGGAGAGGTTCATCTTGAGCGAACTCCACAGGCAAGTACAGGTCAACCAGGGGATCAGGCCCAGCCAGCATGGGTTCACAAAAGGCAGGTCCTGCTTGACCAACCTGATCTCCTTCTATGACCTGGTGACCCGCCTGGTAGATGATGGAAGGGCTGTGGATGTCATCTACCTCGACTTTAGCAAAGCTTTTGACACCGTCTCGCATAATATCCTCCTCGAGAAGCTGGCAGCTCACGGCTTAGACAGGCATACTCTTCGCTGGGTAAAGAACTGGTTGGGTGGCCGAGCCCAGAGAGTAGTGATAAATGGTGTTAAGTCCAGTTGGCGGCCGGTCACGAGCGGTGTTCCCCAGGGCTCTGTTTTAGGGCCAGTCTTGTTCAATATCTTTATCAATGATCTGGATGAGGGGATCGAGTGCACCCTCAGTAAGTTTGCAGATGACACCAAATTGGGTGGGAGTGTCGATCTGCTGGAGGGTAGGATGGCCCTGCAGAGGGACCTGGACAGACTGGATCGATGGGCCGTGGCCAACTGTATGAGGTTCAACAAGGCCAAGTGCCGGGTCCTGCACTTGGGTCACAACAACCCCATGCAACGCTACAGGCTTGGGGAGGAGTGGCTGGAAAGCTGCCTGGCCGAAAAGGACCTGGGGGTGTTAGTAGATAGCCGGCTGAACATGAGCCAGCAGTGTGCCCAGGTGGCCAAGAAGGCCAACAGCATCCTGGCTTGTATCAGGAATGCTGTGGCCAGCAGGAGCAGGGAGGTGATTGTCCCCCTGTACTCGGCACTGGTGAGGCCGCACCTGGAATACTGTGTCCAGTTTTGGGCCCCTCACTACAAGAAAGACATTGAGGTGCTGGAGCGTGTTCAGAGGCGGGCAACGAAGCTGGTGAAGGGTCTGGAGCACAGGCCTTATGAGGAGCGGCTGAGGGAACTGGGGTTGTTTAGCCTGGAGAAGAGGAGGCTGAGGGGAGACCTTATCGCTCTCTACAACTACCTGAAAGGAGGTTGTAGTGAGGTGGGTGTTGGGCTCTTCTCCCAAGTAGCTAGCGATAGGACAAGAGGAAATGGGCTTAAGCTGCGCCAGGGGAGGTTTAGACTGGAAATTAGGAAAAATTTCTTTACAGAAAGGGTGGTCAGGCATTGGAACAGGCTGCCCAGAGAGGTGGTGGAGTCCCCATCCCTGGAGGCGTTTAAAAAACGGGTAGATGTGGCACTTCGGGATATGGTTTAGTCTGGTCTACCCTTGATTAGTCTAGAGTGGGCTTGGTAGTGTAGGTTAATGGTTGGACTGGATGATCTTAAAGGTCTTTTCCAACCTAGATGATTCAAAAAAAAAAAAAAAAAAACTGGACAGGGGAGAGAAAACATAACAAAAAGCTCATGGGTCGAGATAAGGACAGGGAGATCACTCACCAATTACCGTCACGGGCAAAGCAGACTTGACTTGGGGAAAATCAGTTTAATTTATTACCAATCAAAACTGAGTAGGGTAATGAGAAATAAAACCAAATCTTAAAACACCTTCCCCCACCCCTCCCTTCTTCCTGGGCTCAACTTCACTCCCAATTTCTCTACCTCCTTCCCCCGAGCAGCTCAGGGGGACAGGGAATGGGGGTTGCGGTCAGTTCATCACACGTCGTCTCTGCCGCTCCTTCCTCCTCAGGGGAGGACTCCTCACACTCTTCCCCTGCTCCAGCGTGGGGTCCCTCCCACGGGAAACAGTGCTCCATGAACTTCTCCAGCATGGGGTCCTTCCCACGGGCTGCAGTTCTTCACAAACTGCTCCAGCGTGGGTGCCTTCCATGGGGTGCAGTCCTTCAGGAGCAGACTGCTCCAGCGTGGGTCCCCCACGGGGTCACAAGTCCTGCCAGCAAACCTGCTCCAGCCTGGGCTCCTCTATCTCCATGGCTCCACAGGTCCTGCCAGGAGCCTGCTCCAACAGGGGCTTCCCACAAGGTCACAGACTCCTTTGGGCACATCCACCTGCTCCAGCGTGGGGTCCTCCCCGGGCTGCAGGTGGATATCTGCTCCACCATGGACCTCCATGGGCTGCAGGGGCACAGCTGCCTCACCGTGGGCTGCACCAGGGGCTGCAGGGGAATCTCTGCTCCGGTGCCTGGAGCACCTCCTGCCCCTCCTTCTTCACTGGCCTTGGTGCCTGCAGAGTTGCTTCCTCTCACATATTCTCACTCCTCTCTCCAGCTGCAGTTTGTGTCCCTGTGGTTTTTTTTTTTCTTTTTTCCCCCTTTTTAAATATGTTATCCCAGAGGCACTACCTCTGTTGCTGATGGGCTCAGCCTTGGTCAGCGGCAGGTCTGTCTTTGGACATTGACTCTATCAGACATAGGGGAAGTTTCTAACAGCTTCTCACAGAAACCACTCCTGTAGCTCCGAAGTCCCAAAACCTTGCCACACAAACCCAATACAGCACAGAAAACCTTGCATGACAATTCATACCTTTCTATGCTATATTTTTCATAACCTGTGTTGTACAAATTGCAAGGCACAGTGACCATTTTAATTTCTACTTTATTCCTAATCACATATTGAAGAACCATTCATCCATAGTTGCTGCTACGTATTCAATGTGCAGTATTTGTTTCTAGGCCACTGGTACCTCACATTATACCTGCAATGAGGCACTGCAAGACAGCATGGCCACTCAAGAGGACAGGAATAAAGTCCTGTGTAGCAGGACAGTAACTTGGGATGAAACCGTGCTGCCTTCAATCACAGATAGCATTGGAAATCCAGTACTTCCCCATACCCTCTATGTGTGCTATATGACAGCCCACAGAAGCTGTCTTACTTAAATCAATCAGCCATCCACAAAGTTGTCCAAAAGAAGCAATTATGCAGCCATTACAATGTGCTCACTGACTCCCATGAGGAACTAAAGAAGCATAGAAGAAGGTCCTCAAATTCTCTTCACAAGCTGTACCCAGCTACAGTCAAAGTTGTACATAGGGGACAGAGAATATAGCAAAAACCCCTAACAAACTCCATGCAAATTTAGAAGTCTGCAGAAGCATACACCACTGTTCCTCTAGAGGCTACAAAAGACACTAGAGATATGGATCTGCTCAGTTGTACATGGAGTGGCACGCTGTCACTGAAGAGAAAATAACAGTGGGGAAAAAAGATGAATAGTTATTGAAATTTTCTAAAGCACCAAAGTCAGATCTAGCTTGATGGAGATGTCAAATCACCAAATTGAAAGAGAAAGGGGCAGGTCAAATACGGGAGCCATATTCAGCTGTCAGTTTTTAAGTTCCCTGTGATAACAGTGGAATTTTCTTTATGTGCCCTCAGGCACTTAGTAATAAACTTGCTGATAGTTGTTGAAGCTCATGTTCTTTCCTATATAACTCACTTATACAGAAAAACAGTATGTGAAATCTGTCTGAAAAATTCCTACTTCTTCACCAATATTTTTTTAGATTTAAATACTGATCTTGTTTATTCATCAAAGTTAAACTGAGGATTTCTGAAATCCAAACTGCCATTCAAAATTCTGAAAAACCAACATTAATACTTGCTCCTGCTCAGAATAAGCTCTCTGGAGCAAAAATCTGTTTTACTCTGCAAAGTCTATGTTGTTAATAATGATCATAATTGCCAACAAGAAAACACAGGCACTATGCACTACTGACTTTCAGACTTGCAACTCTTATTTTATGGAAGATTAAGGTGCTGTTCAGACTATTCCTTTGCATGTAAATGATTCCCCCCTCCCTTTTAATTGAGGCTTGATTCTCCTTTTCCTTCACAATTTCAAAACTCAAAATCAAATTTAGAGAAATTCAAGAAACCAATTATGTGAGTTGTCAAGGCTATCAGCTCCACAGTAGACATTTCTCAGGAGAAATAAAAACTAGAGAAACCTGCAATAAGCTATGTATGTATAATGGTTGCAGTTTGTTGATGCCTTTTAACTACGTCAGGATTTCATTGCAAGAAAGAGAAGTTTCCCCTTTCTTGTAGTTTCTGAATGCACTGGCACACTTATGTATCTAAGGCATCAGTTTACAAACTAGATTATCAAAGCCTCATTTGACAGAAAATACCAGTTCATCTAAAGTGAGGTTCAGGAACATAAACCTGGGATTATTAAGAAGGTTGTTTTGAGCAGTCAAACCTGTGCTATGTCTGAGTTCAAAGCTGGTTTGGCTGCAGTGTATAGTGCTGTGAAATTGAAGCAGGCGTTATCTTCAGACACAGATAAAAACAAACAGTGTTGATATCTGCACATTGGAAAAAGTATTTGTAACTATGCTCATATAACATGCCCTGTTACATGATCCCAGGAGATATGCAGGCCTGAAACTATTTCAGAAGTGGTAACCGCATAAACCATCACCCTGAGAGATGATTAATAAGAACATCTGATATACGTTCTACATATCACTCATTACTCCTGATTCTGTCACCCGTGGAGAGAGTCTGCCTTCTCTCTAACTGCATGGTCCTGGGATTTTCAACTTTTCTTCACACAGGGAATTTTCTCATGGTTTTTATATCTATTTTTCAATTCCCTCCATTCCTAATGTTTTTGTTTGGTTTGCTTTCCTTTCTTTTTATAGAAGGACTGTTACAGAACACAGTAGCCACAGGAGGGCATTGATTTATATAATGGCAACCTATCAGTTTGAGTTTGACCTGTTGCTTTATGTTACAGGCTACCAAACTCCTACAGCTGAGTCCGATTGCCCTGTCTAAAACAGAGTATATATCCACTCTGCTGCCAAAGGTGGGACTGCAGCTTGTCTATTTAAGTCTGAACTACCTTTAAATGAGCTGGTTTGGGTGAGGAAGGTATAGTGGTTCAGCACAGGCTACAAAGCCCTCCTGGGAAGCTGTGTAAATATTTGGGCAATTAGGCTAGGCTAAAGCTCTGTGTTGCCGTGGCTACACTGCCAGGAGTAGCCGAACCAGGTCTTTTAAAAGGAGCTTGGAAAACGCACATGAGCTGGAGTCACCCCAGCTCTGCCAGGTAGCCCTAACCCTCACTTCGAACAGGAGCTACAGAGAAAGGACGGGAGCAACCTCAGCTCTGTGTCCTTTGTTATCTGTCTTGTAACATGCACCTGGAATATAGGAAGCTTTCATTTGTCAAGTAGATTTTACACTGATCGAGCTCTCTGGAAAACAGAAGTCTCCACAGAGCAGCAAGGGCAGTGCATCTACTCAGCACACAATACGGATGGAGTGTGTATATGTAGCACCGTACATAAGAAATGTTATGCTTTAAATACAGATATCTGAGACTGTGCTGCTTTTGTGAAAATAAAGTCACACATTTAAAAATATAAGTAAGGAATTGAGAACTTAATTTTAACCATCCACTTTCTATAATATTTTTATTTCAACTGTAGTCTACATGGCAGATGTTAAATTCCCTAATTCTGACTCCTGCTTTCAGTGTGAATTATTTGCTTGTGCTTCTTCTGAGGTACATAACAGGGCTCAGAATAAACTCTGAAAATACTGAAGTGTAAAGAGAATAAGCTTAATTATGGGTATTTGTGTGGAATGTAACATTTAAGATATCCTTCCTCAGTATGTATGATGAATTACTTACTGATAGTCCCAGTGCACAAGTAATTTATTACTTGCATATCTTTGCTGTAGAAAACAAAAAGATGCATTTTATGCAAGTGTAGCAATCTATTTCTTAATGATTGTTTGTGTGATTTAGGTGTCTACTAGAACATAAACCTTTGGAGGAAGTTCTTACTTGGAGAGAAGGGCACAAAGATTAATTCTGAGCAAAACATTAAGTTCTGAAATATCTGATTTAGATCCATACACTGAGAAAAAAAGCAAACCCCAAACCATTTCAAGTTATATTTCCTGGAGTGTATAAAGAGGTCTCATATTTTAACTACCATGCAGGAGGGATACTTGGATTTTTACTGCAATGCGAATAATTGTAGGACACAAGTTGTCATGTACTTTGTTTTCAAGCATTATGAAAATGCTTGCAGACAGAGAGTAACTCAAGTGGACATAGTTCATAACTGACAAATGAGAGATGACGATGATTGCATATTCAGATCCATAAAGTTGGGGTATTTGCCTAACGATTCAGATCAAGGATGGATGGAAAACAGCCATTTGGGGACTAAACAGCTATCTGTAGTGGTAACACGTAACATTGAAATATCCGTTCACTCAGGGGAAAAAAACAAACCACCATCCATTTTTGCTAAATCACCTACTTATTCTGCTTCTACAAATAGAGTAATATGACTGCAAATATAAGGTTGATGTCATACCTATTTAAATAATTCAGAATATGACAGTCATATCTAGAGACTCCAACTAAGAGGGAGGCATGATTATACTTGGATATTGCACAAACATGCTGTAAGACAGACTTCTGCCTAAGGAGCTCAGCTATATACAGGAGAGAGAAAAGCTGTGACGAAACAGACATTAATGCCTCCATTTTCTGAGTGGATAATGTGGTACACAAAAACTTAATGAATTGCCACGTCCACTGATCGATATCAGAGGAACTTATGTATGAACTAACTTTGAAACTGCAGACTGAAATGATGTATCCTGGTCTGCAGTTAATTAAGGAACCAAATTCTAACCTGCTGAACCTCAGTTGAGAACTTTAAATAAAAAAAGTACCAAATCAGCCAAAACCAAACCCCCAAACATCTTCCCACCTAACCCCGACAAAATTCAGAAGAAACTCACCAGCATTCATATTGCTATGTCATCAGTCATATCCCTTGTGTTTCAAAAGATAACACTAATGACATGCTGATTGACATCGTGCATTTTTGTTTGCTTCAAGTTCATTTGAAATAGGTAGTAAATGTTTGATTTTGTTTTGGTTTTGCACCTTTTGTATTCAAAGAGTAAGAGCTGTCATTTTCAAGATGATGCACAATGGGGACACAATTTCTATTTAAAAAAAAAAGAAAAAAAAAATTACCCTTGTTTTACATCATTTCTTTGAACTGGTGGTTTAGGAAGTCAGCCTTGATGATGCAAATATAAACAAAGCCTTCAAGCTTAAAAGCTATCTTCATTTTGTGTTGAACAGAGCACAAACTGAATTTTAAAACCAAAGAGATGGGGCGATGCAGTTGTATTGGCAGCAAATCTAATTTTCAAGCTGCCCTCAGGCACCAAGACCAGCAGAATATTTGAAAGGACTATGTAGAGGATTATTGTTTGATCCCCATTTCAAGCTCAGATTTTGCACTATGCTTCACTCTCTTTTAATAAACATCTCTGCTCTCACAGGCAAAGCTAGGCCCTTTGCTTTGACTCTAAATGCCTTCCTTGAGATTAGGTGAGCTCACAGGGAGCAGGATGCAGCTCAGAGGATGTCAAGACATGGAAAAGACACAAAGAACAGTTGGAACACTATCTTCACTTTTGTGCTATGATTTATCTTTGTTTTGTTATTAATATTGTTTGAACCAGAAGCACCATGGAGATGAATATATAGTGTGTGAATGAAGCAAGTTAGTTTCTTTAACTTATCTACATTTAAAAATAGGGAAAATGTAATGAGGCTGGGAAGGGGTGACTGAGATATAAGAGAAGGATAAGATCTATACGTTACTCCATAAGTTTAGGAGCTATTTGCTTTTTTAAGCTTTCTACTGTTAATAATGTATCTTCATTGCTTCCATGACACCTTTCAACTCCTTTTTTTATTTATGAGAGAATGCAATGTTTCTTCTCTCAAAATTGGTGGGAAGGGAAGGGGAAGAAAGGGGGAGCAGGTCATCTTTGCACCATATCACAGTGCTTTTTTTGTGAAGTAATTCTTTAGTACTCTAAATTCAAATATTAAGGGAGGGAATGAGAAACCTTCAATAAAACAATAATTTTCACAGGAGTGTCGTTAGTTACAGAAAAAAACACTAGCAAAATGTTAAGCCTATCTAGTTTTCATATCCTGTACATCAACAATTTTTAGAAAACCACACAAATGATCTTTCCTTTTTCTTACTTATTTTTACCAGTGCTTCATTATGTTTGTCTTTTTTTATGTAATTGAGTTTTACACATAGTTTTGCTTTACACATAGTTGAGACTAGATTAAAAGTGCTACTTCCTTGCCTGAAGAAATAAATTTAAACAAAAGTAATCAATCAATTAATTGCTTTTTGTTGATGATTATAATTGTTTCTGTAGTTTATTCTAGCAATTACGTATGCTGCAATTCGAACTCAGAGACCTATGAATATTAAATCCAAATTTCAAGACTTAACATTAAAGAATGATGAGAAGAAAAACCCACTGAATATTTTCTACCTTCCATGTTACTGCTTATCATGGAAATATGAATTGGTCAGAGATGACCAATCTTGTCCCTAGCTCCTAAAAAGAAGTCTGATTATTAACTACTACGTTTCAGCATTGTCATACTGAGTCAAAAACATAAAAGCTGCCTGTTCCCCTAGCAATATATGAACAGTTGTGTACATACATCCACTGTAAGCACTATTACTGACTGGAAGATAGAGGGGGAAGAAAAGACTTTAAAGACTGTTTATAAGCTTAACTTTAAACAGACAAATTCCCTCAGCAGCTGTTGCTATTCATTGAAAAACAACGTTCATAACAGTCAAAAAAATGTGCTGTTCTTCACTGGACATTCAAGAGAAATCCTCTGTAGAAAACACAGAACTGATATGTGACAAAAAGAGAAAGCTTACAGTGAGCAGAAATGAAGGCGGCACAACCAGGGCCTCAAGCACCTTTCAAAGGCTTTGATAATTAAAATTATTTAATAAGCAGCACGCTTTCTTCTCCCCAAACATGCTAGGTCCAAGAATTCTATGCTTATTGAGAAGACAGGCTTCATAATTTGTTCGTGAACATATAAGGAAGATTCCTATACTAATTCAACTTCATGACAAACAGAGAAAAGAATTAGACTGGACAGAAAAATTGCCTCTATAAAGGACTTTCAAAGTTAACATAACTTCTTTATAACAGATACAAACTTAACTGACAACCTGCAGTGACAGGCATTGTAATTGAAGAGACTTGGGTTAGAATCAATGACTGAACTTTAAAGTGCTAATCAGAGCTATAGCGTTCATCGATTTTGAACAATTTTAAGCCTACTTATCAAATGATCTGGACTGGCAATTAGTAAAGCATTAAAGTAATGAGTTCAGGAAGAAATAAAGGGTATTGATCATTGAAATGAGGAGGGGGGAGCAGAGAAGAAAAGACAGAATACCTTAATTTCAGAATTAAAAATATTTCTCAGGTGAAGGAAACACAAGTTCACTGCTGCTTCAATGTGGACAATAAACAAAAGATTAATTAGAAAAAAAAGCCTATTAAGTTTAGATGACTGCTGCAACAGAATAATGGTGACGGGAATTATTCTTAGTGAATAATGTATTCAGAATTAATAAAAGTTTCTGGCTGAACATAAATTATCCAAACAACTCACATACCCACAGAAATTATCTAGACATTTTTAGAAACACTTTAGTCTTTGGAGCACCGCAGTACTACTTTCTGTGAGTTTTCTCATGCCATTGGCCACCTCTAATTCACTGCTCCTACTGGGCAAACACTGCACTTCCAACACATTTCCCTGTGCAAAGGGAACTCTGGGGACCCAAGATCTGTCCCAGAAAATTTTATGACAATTTTGCATTATTGACATAGCTCAAAGCAACCACAAGCATAAAGAGAGAACTGTCTTAATGTCCACCACCCAAAGAAAAAGCATACGTATGTTAAGCAAATGTCTATCAGAGACAAGACAACACAAGTAACAGCATCTGAATGCACATGGAGAGAAACTTAGAACCACTGAAACAGTTCACATGGTGAATGTGCAGATTAGGACAATTTCAGTCAAACTGACATATGTCCACTCAACATCACGCCCTGACTGATGTTGTCCTTTGAAACAAGAATATGCTGTGAATACAAATAACCCCTAAATAGCAGCAGGTTTGAATTCCTGCACAGACTCTGAGCACTTACAAACTGGAGAGTGAGGTTTAAAACTACAGCCTTAAACCCAAATTAACACCCATGAGTCATCCCTTTCTGCCCTAGCTAACAGCAGAAACCAACAACAGCTTTGAGGAAAAGATTTTCAAAATCTTCAGCAGTGGTATCACACCAGACAATTGATACCATCCTAAAAAGACTCATTTTACACAGCACCAGGTCAGCTGTTTGGGAACAAACACCAATTCAACTACACTTTTGGCATCATATATATTGGAAAGTGAGTGATTAAAAAGAGGGGGACAAATAGTGTCCAACAAGGTATACTCTCTAGATTTCTTCTTGTTGCAGTTTCAAACCTGACTGCAGACACACATTGCTTTTGTTTATCTCTCTGAAATGCAAACATGCTCCAAACCACTCAATGCTACTTGCACTTTCAACTCTATTTTTTGCTGGCTTTGTAGGAGAAAGCTCTTCATGGAAATGACAGAGCCTCTAGTACACGCATCAGTTGTTCTCTGGCTGCATCAGTAGAATCATTCCTGACCTACTTTCCCTTATTTTTTCCATCTGCGCTTTTAATTATGTTCCTATTTACAGGGCTGCCTTTCCTTTCTTGTTTGAAAATACCTCGTACATGGGAACTTTTCTCTGCTACTGACCTTCCCAGATTCTATTATTCTGAGACCTCTCTACATGTTATTACAAATAATCATGCTGTTTAGATTAGTGACCAATGGCCAACTCAGAACAGGATAGCCCTGTAACAGACTACCAAACAGTAAAGGAAAGTCTGAAGGTTTAGCTATCAAGCCACAGCTGAAATAATTCTCCTTAATATTCTATTTTTAAAAAGAAAGGAGGAGACTATTTCCATTTAAGCAAATGGAATACTGTGGGCAAGCTAGGAGCCTTAGCCAAGTTGTTCAGGTATGCCTCTGATGGTCCAAGATGTTTTGAAGCATCTGTAAATAGATTAACCAAAGGAACAGGAACTAGTGGTGCAGGTTAAGTTGTACTTTTCATAAGCCCAATGGTAAAGATACATTTTCAGAATCATAAAATCTACATGATACCTTCTTTTTTTTTGCATATCATTGAAATATAAAACCACTAAGTTCCTTCCTCTGAGTTTAGAAATACCAATATACACTCAAAGAAGAACTATTTGACAAAGTCAGTAAACGTAGATAGCCACTACAGGCAGAATTCATTTAACTTAATTTTCTCTATCCAGTCTAAGCATTTATGCTTCCCTGAGAGATGATGGAGACATACTACACCTTCCCAGAAGATGATTAATTCCATTTATGATGGGAAGCAAGCATCTAGAGAGACAATATACTACAGAGAAAAATAGGATGACAGGAAGAATGTTACTGCTAATTTGCATATTCTGAAAATAAGGCAAATAAAGGAGAGAGATCTGTAGATTATACTGGCTCAAACAATGAAAAAAAAAAACCCATGCAACAACACACATGGGAAAAATAAATAACTTTAAGAGCATTCTTGGGATATGGCGTAGCCAATAGCAATATCCTGATTTTCATTTACATATTTATTTAAGATGTAACACCAAATCCTCAGGTGTTGTAAACCAGCATTATTCCCTTGAAGTCAATAAGACTTCATTAATTTACACTAGTAGGATGTTTGGTCAATAAAATTTACAATCAAAGTAAAAATTAGAGCAGATGGCAGGCAGAAAGATTAAGGGACTCCATGAATTTAGCTGAAATAGAGAATATAAAGAAATAAGGCCTTTATTCCTTAAAAAATAAACCAATGGACCTCATTCAGCAAATGCTGAAGGAGCAGGGACAGATGTTGCAATGTTATTTGAACCTATGTCACGTGAAAGAACCCAGGGTACAGACTGAAACTTAAGCTTTAAGCCTTAAAAAGAGAAAATTGTACTTTCCTTCAGGGGACCATTTAAAATATCAGCGTACACTCAGGCAAATCTATTCAGGCTTTCCATCAGCTGGTTCCTGCAGCCCCTAACCTACCTGTCCTTTTTAAACCCTGGCATGACTGTGCTACTGTACTTTCACAGGACACCTTGGATTTTTATGTGCCAAGGACTTTGTTGTTGCTGTTTCAATAACAGGAATATTCACCCAAGAACAACTGTACACGGTAGTATGACTCACTTTACAACTGGAGGAAGCAAAGTTCTACATTGCCAAATAATTTTTACAAGCAAATTACTGTGTGGATGTTTTGGATCTCAACCTGAGTTTATAAAAATGTGTACAGTATGAACTATTTTACTTGAAGAACATGAGAGCGTATGAATTTGAGTAACAGGAAATATAAATAATTCCAGGCACAGTTGTTAGCATTTTTGAAGTGCTCATAACTGCATTTGCAAGAATAAAGCATTGCCACCTGTACCTACAACTAGCTATAATTTTGTGTACACTAACAAAACTCCTTGTGAAGATTTGCTTTGAAAGGAGTATGAAAAGTGAAAATATTGAGTGCTTTACTCCCCTGGGGACCTAGTCAGCTCCTCTTCCATCTTAGCTTTAATTCAAGCAGTCAGCATGTCAAATATTCTTCAGACATACCAGCAAAGTATTTATACAGCTATGCATATCTGACAAACAAGAAGTTTGTTTGTCATCAGCATATTTTACCAGACCTTTCCAGGGATCACTGAAACACTGAGGACTTCTAGTGGTATGCATACAT
This sequence comes from Pelecanus crispus, assembly GCF_030463565.1. Taxonomy (NCBI): domain Eukaryota; kingdom Metazoa; phylum Chordata; class Aves; order Pelecaniformes; family Pelecanidae; genus Pelecanus; species Pelecanus crispus. The sequence goes on along the minus strand of NC_134644.1, from coordinate 96,658,658 downwards.
GTCTGGGGCACAGATGTGGGGATAGTTACACAAGTAGTTTTCTGGTTTAACTCTGAAAAACTCAATAGACTTGATATTTGAAATAAACCTTAGGTTTGCTATTTGTTATTATCAAGAAACTTTTCTGATGCTGCTACAGTTAGATGGACACAGGCTATGCTGTATTTCTCATCCTTTGAATTTAAATCATTGTGGACATTTTTTAATAAATCCCGCCACAATACAGAACAAAAGGATTTATACATATCTCTGTATATTTTTATATATTCTCTCTCTGTCATTACATACATAACATGTGAGTGAGAGCATATATATAAAACATATAAGCTCTCTATACAAACCTTCTCACTCCCACAAAGAAAACCCCTCAGCATACAGCACTGCTCACACTAAGAACCCCCATAAAAGATGATGAAAGTTCCACCCAGAGAAAGAGAGGAGGTGGTGGCCTACCCCGCTCATGAAATGCATCAGGAGTGAGCAGCCAACAGAAACAGCATTCTCAGACCTTCCTTTTTTAGATTCTTCTAAACACTCTCATTCTGTCTTTATTTTGCTTTAAGTTTTCCCAAATTAAAGATAACAACATAAATCACTCAAAAAGTGCTGTCTTGCATATATCAAACTGCTGTGCATTCACAAGCTTTCCTTGGGTGTCTTCCTCCTATCAGCTCTGGCTTCCTGAGTCTTCACTTCTCAGTTTCTTTGGCAAGCAAGACAAGACAATACATTGCTTGTCTCTGCGTACAAGATGAAAACTTTCCACTTCCTCTTCTGCCCAATGCTGATGGTGCAGCAAAATACACTTTCAAGATGAAAAACCAGTAGAAAGCCAGCACACACTACAGAATTTCTGTTCTGTTGCTGACTACAAAAATTCATGAATATGAGGAATAGCAAGCACACAACTGCATACAGAAAAGCTGCAGTACAGTGGCAGTTTCCCTTGGGACGTCATGTATCACAACAATAGTACTTTATGGATCTGACTAAAACCAGCCAATTATTGTAAATCACAGTATTCTGAATGTGCCAACATTTCCTTAGAGTATTCTTAAATGTCAGAATTACTTGTCAATGGTTTTTGCACATACAAAGAGATAAACCTACTAAACCCAACTATTAACCACTGTAAGGTATTTTACACCAACAAACAGAAAATCTGGAGAGGAAAATGTCTCAATGACTAAGAATTATTCATAGATCTTGCTGAAAAATGCAGTAAAACTTGCCAGTTGAAGAATATGATTGTATGCAATATAATAATGTACTAAAGAAATAGCTTAAGAGGAAGGCTCTCAATATTTGGAGGAGTTGCTATTAGACTGAAATAAAAAGGTTTCCTCCTCTTGGTATCTATAAGGTTCCTTGAGAACGTATGAAAATACCTAAACTGATAAGAAATCTAACTGAAAGTTTACCAATTTATGCATTTGTCAGAACAGCTAGCAGGAGAAATAGGATATTCATCTATATTCTATCTTACAACTTTGTGGCTGAACCTGGTGTCACTGGATTCTCAGAATGTTTCCTTCTCCTCTTTTACATGATGGACTTTCAGGTGGCATTTTCAGAGCCAGATGCTTAGGCAAAAAGGAATTGGTCATTTCCATTAGTAGATGCATCCCTGCAAGTCAAAAGTAACAAAGGAGTAGAAGTTCTTCTGTTAGCGCCAAAATATAGAAAGCAAGTGTAGAATGATCTTACAAGTAAAGCTTTATCTCTGTAGCTTCTCTTTCCTTGCCTTAGTATTTTCAAAGCTTTTAAATCCACTGACAGTATTATGATAAGGCCTTAAAAGTCTTACATTTAAAAATAATAATTTATAGAATGTCAGAATATAACAAAAGAAAGAAAGTTGCTTCCTCGCGTTGAGTCACTTCAACAGGAAGAAATTATACAGTCTATTAGAGCAACTGAGAACCGAGCAACACACAGGCAACCTTCAATGCCGGAGGCAGAATTGTTGCTGCCAGCAGTGTTTTAATGAAAACACTTCCTGAGATTTTTCGCTCCTTAACATTGAGAGTTTCTTTAACTTCATTTAAAGGAATAAATGAGAAAAATACGACTACGTGTTAGTGTCTCTTCCTTTCCTAAGTACAGCTGTAGAGAGCAAATAAAGAAAAATGTTAGAAAATTAGCCCAAAGGAAGGATGATTAGCTGAGTGAAAAAATTACTACAACTAAAGGTAAGCTGAACTGGTTCAGTTTAAACCAAGGGACTTTCTTTATCATGTTGTGGGTATGCAGCTTAAGACTACTGGTGCACTTTATTATGCTTTTAAGTAGTGCCACAGAATTTGCTAAAATTTAGATTTTTCAGGTTTATTTTGGGGTTCAGATATAAAGGACTAATAATGCCCAGTGGTAACTACTAGTATGTTACGACTGCAAATATTTTTGTGAATAGCTATCCTATGTGTACTAGGGGACAGCTGTTTGAAGCATCTCTTGCATTTTTCCAATAGGGCATAACACAAAAATTCTGTTAAGAAAATATTACTGCTGAAAGGGCTAGTCATCAAGTATACTTGCACTCCTGCAATTTCTGATAATTCCTGGGGTTTATGCAATGAGGGCTATGGGATTCTGAGGGACTTGATGCTTTTTTTTTTTTTTTTTCTTTTTTTGGTCCAAGTAATTCAGAGATGTGCAGCAGCAAATAGAGAAACAGCCCATATGGTGTCCAGTTCACTTGTGCTCTATCAAAGCATAGACCACTGCCAGATCTTGTGCTGTGCTATGAAGATAGTATTAATTTATCTTTACATGGCAACAGAAGTTACACTACACATAAATATCACAATTTACATTATAGCTTCAACTTAAACTAGCAAGATGAGAAACAAGGCTATTTTCTACATTTGGTATAATAGTTCCACAAAAGTATACTCTATATAGCATACAACATGCTCTTGCTTTTTTGAAATTTCATCAGTTTCCTTTTGATTTTGGAAGCTCAGCTGATCAAAGGCACTAGGAGGGTTGGACAGGAAAAAGCAAAGGAACTGAATTAGAGAAAACACAGCTTGCATTAAGTTGTGAAGAATTCACTGCTAGGAAGTTGAGTAAAGAGACGCAGCTTCTTAGAGTGAAGGCTCAGAGCTGACCTCACAAATTCTCTTCATTCTTTTCTGAAGATTCACTGAAGATTCAACAGCCTAATACCTCTAGACTTTAATGTACTTATCATCAGTATCCTGAAAACAACAATGCTTCTGTACCTCACAAAGATATTAGAGCTCAAGGCTGGGTGATAATGAGTTGAAACCTGGATACTCTTTTACATCAGATCTCCTGCTTCCCTTATTCCTACAACTGAGTAGACCTGCCCTGGCTATAATTACTCTGAAAACACTAAGTAACTCCCACAGGCTGCAGTTTACATCAGCTTTGCACTTCTACAATGCACTGAGTGTACAACTAAAAAGATGAGAGGAGCTGCCATAAACCAATTTGTCAGTCCAAGAGATTTACACCTCACCTAAAGCCTTCTCAAGTATAGGTTTACCCTTTAAACCAGACACACTGAACAAAACTTCCACATATAAATCCTGTCCGTACCCCTTGTCCAGAGCAGGCTATAGGACATCTTTCTTCTTGTGCAGGCTCTCTCTTGAAGCTTTTCCCTCCAGCTGTACTCAACAGTCTATTACAAGAAACACCTGACTCCTTCCAAGCTGTCACTGGTTCTTCCATTACAATGGCCATATAACTAGAAAGGGTATACCTCCAAGAAAGGTCTATCTCTGAATAAGTCTGGTTGTCTGCAGAACCAAACTATAAAGTTTGTTCTTGTACTTATCCTGAATTGTTATCTGTGTTTCCACTCGGTTCTGAAGCCGAAAGCAAAGCAATGGGAAGCCAAGGGGATGTGCTGAGTCTAGGGTACTGAAGGGGTACCTTGAGGGCTCCTGATATCACCTTCTGGCCAGTCATAGCTGTGCAATAGCTCTTGGTTTTGCATATTTTTGATCTTTTTGAGCATTTAATGACTTCCAGTCAGAAAGTCATAAAAAACAACAGAAAATTAAAATCTGCTCAATTAACTTTTTGCTCCTCAAAATATCTCTTCTTTTTTTTTCCCCCTCATTCTTGCAAGAACATGCTAAAAGAGAGGGAAAAAAATCCTAAATCTTTCAAAGGATTAAAACTGGTTGGAACAATTTGTAATTCCCTGTTTGCAACAAAGTTTGCCCAAGATTGAATGAAAACATGGACAAACACTTTTACTTTGGTGAGACACCTATATAGGAGCCTGACTGTCCAAAAATCCCTATATTAGCAACAGACAGATAAAGAGCGATGGGCTGAATCATTCCTGGGATGTGTTTATCCCTTCGTAGTGATTGCAAGCCACTCTAAGGTGACCATGCTTCTAACTCAAGATTTGCAGCTAAGTGTGTCAAATTAAATTAGATGAATCTGAGCCACAGTAAGGAAAGATGTCAAGTTCTTTAATATCACCAGATTAGTACATAGTCAAGAGGCAGGTAGAAATCCATATCAACTATCTCTGATGTGTGTCATCATGTGGAGCACAGGTTCTACTTCCAGCAATGAGCGTCCTTTTGATCAAGTGATTTAAAGCTGTACCAGTTGTGGAACAAGACAGCATGTATAGCATACAGTTATTATTTTCTGAGCACTAAAGAGTGCATAAAACTCATTGATTATGTAGCAAAGAAATCACCCCTTTTTAGGAATTGTGTTAGCATACAGTTTAAATCTAACTTGAAATAACGTGTGAGAATCAAATATAGGCAACAGAGAAAAAAGAAAATGCACAACAAAAAGGAAGGATTACTTTATCAGTCAATAAGACAAAGCAGTTATTTACCTTGCTGGTGTGTCTCACTGCATTTTTCTTTTACATTAGGATATGCAGTCTCAAATTAATTATTTAAGGACTGCAAGTTTCAATAAAACAAAAGAGACAGAAAAACTAAAACTGTACAATACTTTCAATATTGTTGCTGAAGGTACCTTGAAGGGCAGGCCAGGTTTGACCCTCGAGCCGTCTCCTAACTACTGAGTTCTACTGAGTTGAATGCCCCTAGACTGAGTTTCAAGACACAGCTATAACCTTAAGTGCTGTGTGCTTAAGGCAGGTGCAGTTATGGTAAAAGAAATATCCCTAGTGTTCTTTATGGTTAGTTCCTAATGCATTACACTTTATATGAACTTCAATTCAAAGAGTAGCTGGGTGAAGCAGCTCCCAGGGCAAGACATCATTCTTTATTATTGTTTGGGCTATGGGTTCTGTCTAAAAAAACAAACAAACAAAAAATCCTGTGCTGAGTCTTAAACTATGATTAATGCAGAAAGGCTTTTTATTAACAAGCAAACCCATTTCTAGCTAATGGGTCTGATTTGTTTCCACTGAAATAACTGCTAAAACTCCCACTGACTTGAAACATGCAGTATCTTGCCCTTCATAGGAACACGGATGCCATCCAGTTTCACTGACTCTGTGAAAGGCCAGCCTTAGTTTCAAAAGGACCAGTTTTCTTTTTCTCATTAGAGGGACACATTTATGTGCCCACAAGTTAGAAGGTTTGCTGGTTTTGGCTGGGATAGAGTTAATTTTCTTCACAGTAGCTAGTATGGGGCTATGTTTTGGATTTGTGCTGGAAACACTGTTGGTAACACAGAGATGTTTTCATTATTGCTGAGCAGTGCTTACACAGTCAAGGCCTTTTCTGCTTCTCGCACCACCCCACCAGTGAGTAGGCTGGGGGTGCACAAGAAGCTGGGAGGGGACACAGGTGGGACAGCTAACCTCACCTGACCAAAGGGGTATTCCATGACATGTGACGTCATGCTGAGCATATAAAGCTGGGGGAAGAAGAAGTGTCACAGTTTAACCCCAGCCAGCAGCTAAGCACCACGCAGCCACTCATTCACTCCCCCTGCCCCAGTGGAATGGGGGAGAGAATCGGAAGAATAAGAGTGAGAAAAACTCCTGGGTTGAGATAAGAACAGTTTAATAATTGAAATAAAGTAAAATAGTAGTAGTAATAATAACAGTATAATAATAATAGTAATAATAATATACAAAGCAAGTGATGCACAATGCAATTGCTCACCACCCACCGACCGATACCCAGACAGTTCCCAAGCAGCGATCGCTGCTCCCCAGCCAACCCCCACCCCAGCGTATATACTGAGCATGACATCATATGGTATGGAATAGCCCTTTGGTCAGTTTGGATCAGCTATTCTGGCTCTGCCCCCTCACAGGGTTTTGTGCACCTGGCAGAGCATGGGAAGCTGAAAAGTCCTTGACTATCATAAGCAGTACTTAGCAACAACTAAAACATCAGTGCGTTGTCAGTATTCTTCTCCTACTAAATCCAAAACACAGCACTATGCCAGCTACCTGGAAGAAAATTAACTCTATCCCAGCCAAAACCAGGACTGGAAGGAAGGGGAGGGATGTTTGGAGTTATGGCATTTGTCTTCCCAAGTACTGTTACACGTGGTGGAGCCCTGTTTTCCTGGAGATGGCTGAACACCTGCCTGCAGATGGAAAGTAGTGAATGAATTCCTTGTTTTGCTTTGCTTGTGTGCGTGGCTTTTGCTTTACCTATTAAACTGTCTATCTCAACCCATGAGTTTTCTCACTTTTACCCTTCCAATTCTCTCCCCCATCCCACCGGGGGGGAGTGAGCGAGCGGCTGTATGGTGCTTGGTGGCCAGCTGTCCTTTTTGGTCCCCAATGTGGGGCTTGAAGGGTTCAGGATAATGACAGGTTTGATTAGAATGTGCTAGATAAAATTTATAGCTGTTATAGCTGTTTATCTATTAATTGGCAGGCTTCTGTGCTTGCCATGGGGCTTGCTTGCCTTTACCATACGTTAGGGTCTAGTGCTCGTTAGTGGCTGCTTTTGCTTTTGCTGCTTGCTGCAGTGCTGTACCGCTCATCATCTTACTCTGCTGTGCCTGGGAACACTTTGATAACAGCAATGGCCATGAGCCTGGGCTGGCAGATGGCCAGGGCATCGCTGCTGTTTCTGTGCTGCTGTACTGGACAGCCTGGAACTCCAGTGTGAATTCGAGTTGGAGGGACTTGTGACCTGTGGGTGGGTCCACGCAGGAGTAGGACACCCCAAAGCATCTGTGGCTGTGGTTATGTCTATCCTGCAGCAGGTATACCCTTGGAGAGACTGTGGTGCATAGATAACGCCCCCCTTGGAGCACGTACACCCCTAAGGGACTGCAGTCTGTGATAAGTTCAAGCCAGAGCAGGGGCAAGGGGAGGAGTTCATTGCAATGTTAAACCCTATGGTCTGTCCCAAAGGGACCAGGGGTGGAGATTGTAAGGGAAACACCTTTAACTTGTAACCCAGGATCTGAGTTGCATGTTATAGGAATTACTATAGCAGGAACCACCTGAGCCGATGGACGACACGCCTTACAAGAAGCAGTGCAAGTGCAGATGTGACCCGACCTGAGCTGGCTTTGGTACCTAGTAACTCTATGCAACACATCACCTCTCCTGTCCTGAGTGACCACCATAACAGAGCCCAGTGAGTGGCTGAGTGTGTTTAGTTGCTGGCTGGTGTTAAACCATGACAGAAGGTCACTCGGAACAGTCAGCATGGATTTGCCAAGTGTAAATGATGCCTGATCAACCATCCTGGTTGCTTTCTATGATAAAATGACTGGAGTTCTGGAGGAGGAAGGAATAATGGATATCATTTACCTTGACTTTAGGAAGACTAAACACAAACAATATTCTCCCACAGTAGTCTTTTATCCAGGTTAGTATCTTATAGTCTGGATGGGTTAACAAGTAGATGGGTAAAAAATTGTTTGGATGATTGGTCTCAGAGGACCATGGTTAATGGATCCTATGCTGCCTGGAGGCCAGTAACAAGTGGAGTACCACAAGAATTTATCCTGGGACCTAGTCTGTTTCATATCTTTCTTAATGACCTGGAGGAGGCAACAGAGTGCACTCTCATCAGGTTCCTAGATGACACCAAATTGGAATGGCCAGCTAATATGCTTGAGGACAGAGCTGCCATTCAGAGGGACCCAGAGAGGCTGGAGAAATGGGCCAACAAGAACCTCATGCAATTTAACAGGCCAAGCCCCCACCTGGGAAAGAAGAGTCCCTGCAATGACACAGCCTGGCAATTTGCTTGCTGGGGAGCAGCTCTGTGGAAAAGACCCTGGGTATCGTGGCAGACAGCAAGCTGCAAGTGAGCCAGCAGCATGCCCTGTCAGTAAAGATGGCCAACAGCATCCTGGGCTGTATGAACAGCAGCATAGCCAGGAGATCACAGGAAGGGATTATACCTCTCATTAGTCCATATCTAGATACTGCATCCAATTTTGGTGCCCTCACTCAGTACATGAAAGGCATTGATAAACTGGAACGTGTTCATGGGGGAGCCACCAAGATGGTTGGGAGCTGGATCACTTGCCATTTCAGGAGAGACTGAGGGACCAGTGCTTGTCCATTGTAGGAATGAGATAGCTTCAGTGAGGGGGGTACCTGACAGCAGTCCCCCAGTATCTACAGGGAGGTCATCCAGGAAACAAAGCCAGGCTCTTGACAGCAATGCGTGCTGCAAGGAAGAGACACAACAGGCATAAATTTAAATAAGAGAAGTTCAGACTGCATATAAGAAAAAAAAATTTCACCATGAGAACACTCAGGTGTTAAAACAAGTAGTCCAGAGAGGCTGTTCAGCCTCCATCACCGGAGGTTTTCAAGTCCTGACCAAAAAAGCCTTAAGTAACCTGGCCTGACCTAGTTGGCTCTGCATTGGTCAGGAGATTGGGCTAGAGATATTCTGGGGTCTTTTCCAAACCAAATTAGATCCTGAAATATGAATGCAGAAAAACAAGAATAGACAAAGTGGGATGGGGGAACTGTATGTCAAAATAAAGTGAACCTGGAGCAGTGAAAATGTAACCAAGAAGGCATTTAACAGACATTCTTTAGAAGTCAGGCATACAAGTCTCGTCTTCATAGGCCATGTTTCAAAGTTTTCTCTCTTGCACGTGTGAAAGGCTTCCCCCTCCCAAACCTTCCTTATTCTATCACCAGGGATGCACCCTTGACAATCAGAGGATTATAGAGAATTTAGCAGCTGTGATTCTTCCTGACACATTAAGTCCTCTTCCCGATATGTGCAAATGAGTAATTTTACCACCAGCTACGTCTCTCATTATAGTAGGAACTGTCTTTACACAATCCCTTAGTAACTATTCTACGAGATCCCTGCCTAGGACAGGTGGCTAATCAATTAAACACTAAGGTAGTGTAAGACAAAAGAGCTTTAAGGCATTAGACCTGAGCAGTGCTTCCAAAATTTACCTTATTGAGGTTTGATCTCTGGTAGCCTGGTGGACACATGCAAAGTGCTAAATTGCTGTCACAAAGGAACCCTCCTTTAATTCCTCGGTGCTTGGCTTTGTAACCATAAAACCGTTTTGAATGTAGGAGATACATGCAGAGATGGACTATGCTGGAGCCAAGCAAAGGGAAGGCCCTAGGCATCTTCCGTGCTCATGTCTAACTCACACACTGAAGGACAGACAGCCAATGCTATCAAACTTAATCTAGGAGGAACTCATGCAACATCAGGCTTCATAGAATTGCCCTGATTGCTGTCTCTTTTAAAATGCTTTGTTCACACAGAACAGCAATTACCCTCTTGAAAATGACAGGAGAGAGTGCCCCCATGCCTGTCAGGATTGGTACCTTTCAGAGAGAACAGAAAATTATTCTTTTTGTAGTGAGCATGTCCAATCATGGAAGCAAAATACATGAAAAACACTTTAACAGGCATAGCAACTTTATATCTTGCATGTATCTTCATGTTATTGGATCTTTTTTGTTATCATCCTGTGTTTTTCCTTTGATGTGCCGAGACAGTTTAACTTTTAGTATTTCAAAAGCTTATTTTTCCTTTTCAAACCACTTCCATATACAAACTTCTATAAGGCAACACAATATTCTCTTTACTATACAAACAGATAACTTTTTAAATTGAAAGCATACTTCTGTGTAATGGCTCACCCCAAAAAGCTCTTTCAAGCTCCTAAGCTTCTTCAATTCCTCCCTTGGTATTTCAATTATTCTGTCTTGAAATTATGAACAATAAAAGCCTCTTATAAAAGGTAGAGTTGCACTTCTAAGGTTTCTTTTTTACGATAACAGCAAGAAAAGTACTCTTTTAAAAGCAGAATTGTTCATTTAATCACCTCTGAGATCAGGGTGTTTTCTGTGTTACGTGTTCCAGTACTACTCATTTAGTTGTTCCTTGACTATTTTCAATATCATATTCTTGACAAAGATTTTATAGAGGTGGCAAAAAACTTCCAACATATATACAGCATCAGTGCTAAACAGATGCCAAAGTCTCACAGAGGCCAAGTAGCTGTTGCAAAATACAAAATAATGGGGGATATCCACACCATACACTTTGAGTGAGTAACTTTGGCACAGTTCAGAATCTAAGATCTGTATATTTGGAGAAAAGGGATAGCTGCCTAGATGGAGTATGTACATAGTCAGAATATTTTAGTTGGAGGCCAATGAAGTCATCTGAATATCTCCAAAATGTCAAAGAAGTGTTTCAAAACACTGCTAATCCCAGGAAGGTCTTTTCTTCCAAGCCATGTCTGGGTGTGAGGATAATCATTCTAGGAACTGAGGGTCTTGAAAGTAAATGAACAGCTCATGTCCTTTGCCCTTTGTCCACCTAATTCACATGTGGAGCCACAAATGTCATCCATAATTATTGCAAATGAATTAACTAAGGTGTCAATGTATCTTTACAAACTTGATGGAGAAGCTCTTTTAGAAGTAAATTTACTTTTATTTCCTTTTTTTTTTTTTTAATCTCCAAAACTCTAAGCACAGGCAAGTAAAATTAAATAAGAGCAAATTAATTTTCATCTCTCCTATGTAGACCTAAATTCTTCATACCACCTACCTGTTGGTGTCTAAATGCACCAAAAACATTAACTGTGCAAATGTATAACAGCGACAATAGTAAGCCAGAGAAGGCTTACAGGAGAGCGAGTCAGCTGGTCTTCTAACCTGGGCACTGCCTGGCACTGTACCCTTTGTAAGGTTGATTGAAATCCTGGGGTATATTTAATGTCCTCAGAATGTGATCCTTGTCAACATCACCAGGGAGGGATTCTCAAATTCAACACTCCAGCCCATCTGAAAAGTCTTTTCTGGGCATGGTCTGTAGGCAGTAAGTTGGCTCATAAACATGCACTTGATAATCAAAACTCAAGGAGCTCAGTTTAGCTTTAATAAATCCCACATTTAATTTTAGCAGATGCGTATGCATTGCCACTAGTCAACTAAGGAAGTGTAGAACAAGTGTTTCAGGTCTCCCCTGATATGCTGGGTGCTGGGTCTGATACCATTTCCCCTTTAGTTACTCACACACTTTCAGTGTAACTACTCGCACTCTCACTAGAATAACTGGAGAGAGGAGAGGGCAGGCCATTGGGAACTCTAATTTTATTTACTAAACTACTGAAATAAAACTGGTTATATGGTTTCACTTCCTAATGGAGATCTGTCCACTACAAACTGTGGTAAAAATAGGCATGAAGTCACAGTCTAAGAGCACTGATGTGACTTTAAGCTGTCTCCAACCATCAATACTGTATCACTTCCTTTCTGCAAATCTGTAAAAGACATTATTTCTCAATCATAACAAGACTGCTAATTTGTTAAATGCAAGACAAACTTTTACCTTCAAACAACTATACACATGGTTCCAGGCATCTCTCACTTTATTATTGAGAAAACTGGGTTTTAAAATCATGCATGAAATTAGTCAAAAAGCCGCTGACACTCTCAGTTGTCATTTTCATTCACAATCATTAAAGAAAACTCAAATTTTGAAGCTTTTCACTGTTGATTAAATGTTATGTCATACTAACCTGATGAAGCTGACGAACTTTGTGATGAACATTAACAGATCAAAGGTATTGGCAACTGCCTTTAGCAGAAGTCGGGAAAAATTACTAATGATTCTGCTATAAGTGAAACTTTTTCTTTAGTAAAAACACTTCAGACTGTATCTTCTTTGATGCCAAAAACAGTTCAGGAAAAATTGCTATTTGCCTTTTATAGTCAAGGTAATTGGTACCTTCATGAGAGAGAGAAAATAAGAAATACAATAATACACATTACTAGCAATTTTGATGGGTTTTGCTGCCACTAGGTAAATAATAAACTATTACACAACAGCAAAACTAAGTATAATGTATCAAAATCCCTGTCTACGCTTAGAAGACTTCATAGTTATAGGAAAACACGGCACACAGACCTAACTGGCCCAGAGGTCCAGCTGTGGTGGCAAAGCTATTCTTTGTTCAGCTGAAATACGTCACCCCCACCTTGCAGAAGCTACATCAATAGCAGCTGCTTTTCACTGGGGTATGTGCATCTGCACTTGGGGCCTTGAACATCTCAGATGGAGCTTCACATCCTCATTCAACTTGGGCATGCTGGCAGAGCTTAGTGTTAGAAACATAGTCTAAGACACCTGAAGCATGAGGCAAATAAAACCAAAGCTTGACTACTTCTATGACAGATAGTGCAAATCTGCAGTGATGGATGGCAACAGCATCCAAAAGCCAAAGTAGTTCCATGTTTTAAATTTTGGGTATTGCACAGGGAAAAAGGCACTCTCTAATGCTTTGTGAACAGCTTAAACACTGCAGCACACATTATCCTGGGACTGGCACACAAGTACCATGTTTTATTTCCATGAGCTGAGCCAACCAGAAAGGGCTCTGCATTTCAACTGAGAAGCAGTGCTGTCTTTCCAGGGTGCTGTGTGCTGAACATGTTAGCTTCTCACTCACTTCCATTCACTCCCTTCATATATCAAAGCAGAGCAGCAAAATAAAGTCATATTTTAAAAAGACATACACAACTATTGTCTCAAACATCAAAAGAGAACACACAGAATACTTATCTTGTTAAAGAAAGGGTCTTCCTTAAGTAAAAAGCTACCCATTTCCCAGCTTGTCATAGACAACTGCTAGAGGAAGGAAGCACTTCTGATGTCAAATATTCAAGCAGAACTAAGCTAATCCAACCTATATATCAACCTATATACACACAAAAGAAATCAAGAGCTATTCCTTTCTCTTCTCAGAAGAAGGGACACTGGGCTGGATCTTTGAAGTCTGTGGCAAAACTTTATTCAATACTGTGTGGAGATAAAAAGGCTGAGCATGTACTTTTTTCGATCACAGATGAATTGCCTGATTTTAATAAGTGCTAAACACCTGCAGCTTTTATACAAGTGGAGACTGTGAAGGCTGAATTTTTCCAGGAAAAAAATAGGCCAAATATCTCTTTCTGAAAGTCTTTGATAATAGTTGTGTAATTATCAAAACCAGCAGCATTCCTGGAATATTAATAAGATGAGCTAAAACATTACACATTTTTAAGAAGTCATGTTCACTTAATCATTGGCTGTAAGTGTAAGTATATAAAAGTATTACACAAAACCAGAAGTATTTTACACAATAGATCCACTTATTGCTTCTACGTCTCCTTATCACAAGTAGGGAAGCAATAAATGGAAGGCATGTGACCATGCCAATTGTCCCAATTTCCATGACTTTCAATAAACAGAAATACTTCCCTCTCACAACTGTTATTTTCAGACCTTTCCAATCTTTGACATTATGTAAATGTAGAATTACTCCAGAGTTAGCAACTGCTATGAGTTCATACCAGAATATTTGAAAACTCTTCTATTTTTCTTTTTTAATCAGAACATCTGAAAGTAAAATGTGGTTCTTTTTTCCTCTATGAGAAATAGATAATTAAAAGAACCCCTACACTTATGAAAAAATATTTAATTAAAATTATAATGAAAATGCATAAAGAAAATGTATTCTCTGGCTTTGAAAAAAGAATTAGAGTCTGTAAATACATTCAGGTAGGGAGACTTTCATTATTACCCTGGATAATTTACAAATATTGAGAACTATTTCATCTAAGGCTTCCTGTCCAATGATTTCAATCATTTCATCTGGAAAACCTCAGGGAAGGTAAGATCTATTTTACAGAAAAAAGTGCACAAAGTGCAAATATTTATAGAGAGTGCCTTCCTAGAATACTTGGAATCCCAGAAACCCTCAGAAAACAGAAAAGAAACAAAAAAACTTGAAAATGAAAGTTCTTATCATTTTAGCTGTATCAAGATTGTGAAAGGATGGAAGACGGCAAAGAAAGGTATATCAAAGGTGCCAAAAAAATAAACCAGCAGAAAAGTTAGACACATTCAGAGTCAATGTTAAGCTTGTACTTTGAACACAGAGGGTAATTAATGGTTGAGAGAGCTTACCCTCCACTCCTAAGCACTGGACACTCAGGTGTCTTATTTTTCCTATGATCTGCTCTGACTAAACAAATAACTATGGGCTTGGTGCAAAAGTTGAGATCTTACCTGTAGGAAGCCAGATCAGATGATCAGAACAGTCTTAAACCAGCCCATAGCCTGTGAACCTGTGACAACAGTGACCTGCATAACTAAAGGGAATTTGACTTCAGAAGGGGACAGAGGATTGGAGTAAATATCTCCAGAGTCTTGGATCCAGCTAGGCAACCAGCCGAAGGTGAACTTTAAGTCCTTCTCTTTTGGGGAAATGTTTTAAGCATGAGTTAAATTTCAAGCATGCATTAAACTCTTTTGTTCTCAATGAGATTTAAGTATTATGATTAAGTATCTCTTCCAGTGTTGTCTTCAGGAAGGATATTTTCCTAAACTGGGATCTGTAGTGACTATAAGTTAATCTTTAGGAGCAGTATTGTATTGTTAGACTACACTGGGGAGAAGTATGCTTCAGTACAAAACTTTCACTAAGTAATAGCAGTAGTTCTTCTGGCCTTACCTTCTCTGCCAAACACCTACACTTCAAGAATAGTTCAAGCCTCAAGTCAGCCTTCAAAAGTCTTCTTGACACCTAACCTCCCACTTATACCTCAGACCTGATTTTGAAGTTTTGTTTTCATAAATAAGGACACTTAGAAATAAATGTTTAAAGTGCTATTAGAGGAAAGTGCTAAAGGATGTCCAGTGGAAGCGCATGCATCAGGGCAAGGAAGAGTCCTGCAGAGAGAATTGCCAGCTCAAGGGAAGAACTGTTTGCAGGGCGGATCCCATCACTGCTGCAGCTCTTGCACTGCAGCAGGAGTCACTGGGCACGTGCCTGGACCTTCCTCAAAACATCACTGCTTCACCACATCATGGAGTGGGCTACAGTAAAAGCCTTGCTAGCAACCTCCTTGTTATCATCCTAGGAAATATATCTCAATTGGATAAGTATGCCACAAGTAAGTTAGTGGGAATCTTCTATCTTGTAATCATGTCATCGTATTGCCTGTTCATAGCAATAGTGGAAAAATATTGGATGGCTAAGTAGTAGTTTTGGAAAAATGCTAGATAATATAGACTCAATAGCTACCAGGGGGCTTTAGCTTATAAAACACAGGGGATTTTATGAAGAGGACTGGAAGATCAAACTTATGTGCATTTCAGATAAAACCTATGGGTCTGTTGTTACTCTCGCATCATTGGAAATGAGATTTCTTGGTTTCAATGGACTTACTGAAGTCACCAAACCTCCTTACCAACAGCTACTGAAAAATTGGAGGTAACTGAAAACTTAGGCAACCAAAGCCAATCATCAGCTGGTGTAAATTGGCTTACTTTTGCTTACTGTAACAATAGTGGCAAAGAAAGCTGAGGTATAACAAAGATATCAGCAAATATAGTCAAGAAATAAACTCAAGCTTATACAAAGGGTTAGTTTTTTTAAAGTTTTTTAAGGGAGAACTTAATTGCAAGGCAGAGGCTATTACGACAGGGCTACAATGAGTGCACAAATATTGAAGCAAAATGTACTGAATGCAATAAAGAACTATTAAAGAGAGCTCCACATCTCACTACACACTGGTTTTCATGCTACCATTAGTCCTGTGGGTGAGAACTGGTTTTGCTGACTGTCATGTCATGTTGTTGCTATGTTTAGCGGAAGTATTGCAAAAGCAGGGCCAATACAGTCAACACAGAAGTCTTGAAGTGGCTACTCCTGTGTATATGAATCAGATGAGGGAAAAAAGCATGCAGAGAGTTTCTTCCCACTTCATACTCAGAAGCAGCTGTATATGGGATTTTGTCCTGCCTCCTGCTGACAGTGCTGTAGAGTCAAAATAAAGCTTCTCTCGGCAGGCTGGGAGAGACAGAAGTCCAGCTCTCTGTACTGGGTAACACCTGCTACACATATTCTGCACCTAATAGTATTCCTCTAGCAAGGACTGCAGCCACCTGCCTATCCCCAGCTCCCCCACAGGCCTTAGGAGTGGGTGTTACCTCACAGTCCCCTCAGACTGTACATTAGTAGGCAGACTTCCTAGACCAAGCATCAGCTGCATCTCCAGACTTGTCCTGCTCTTCATTTATCCGAAGCAGTGCTTTAAGATTTCTAGAAATACGGAGGAAAACCGGAAAGAGAGCACTTTATTTACTGTCATGATGCTTGTAGTACCACATGAAAAACAGGTTTTTTAGTATGGTAGAGTTGCATTGACAGTTCAGCGTACTGGCCATGTTGTTCACAAATCCCAGCAGGAGTCAGCCAGTAATATCCAACACATTGAGATGAGAATGTTTCCCCAAATGTCTTTGACTTTCCAAGGCTACTGGCAGATTGTTATTTAGAAGAACATGCAAGTGGGCTAATCCACTTAGGTAAAACATCTGTTTATAGGCACAGGGTCAGTTCTGTGAATAATTGCAATGAAATGCTATATTCACCAGGATTTATTATCATATTCTAGAAATAGTTAATATTGAGTGGGCAAGGGGAACACTAGAGAAAATATTCTCTCATCCGTAATAGCCTCTTAGTGCATGCCATTTCTTTTTTTGTTATTGTTTCCTTAGAGCAGGAATATTTAGGTCAGGAAATATTGTTTATGGGAAACAACTAGTTCATTTGCAAATCATCCTTGGAATGCACATGCTCTTGGCAGGTTAACATTTGCCTAGAGGGGTCTCTGATGAGGAGAAACAAGGACTTTGGTTTCCATCACAGTCAGTCCATTAGCATTAGCCTAGATGAACACACTCAGCATTCAGAGACATGAAAAAAAAAAAGTATCCCCTCAAAACAATAAACAAAATGAACAAAATGGGGGGGAAAAAAGAATGTTGATAATACTGGGGGGGGGTGGGGGGGGGAACATGACAAAAAAAACCCGCAAACAAACAAAAAATAAGTAAGAGATCACTTTAATTTTGGGTGGGTTTGTTTTGGGGTTTTGTTGGTGGTGGTTTGGGGTTTTTTTGTTTGTTTTTTGTTTTTGTTTTTGTTTTAATTATGTAATAGCCTCTGCTTTAATTACCTGCTTGGTATGGCAAACTTACTCTCAGAGGATTCAACCTCCAAGGAAGCAGCTGCTCTTTCAAGAACTTTACCTTCTTGCTCCCTCTAGTGTGCCGAGATATCATGCACAGTTTTACCTAGCCCTAACCAGAATATTTTTCTCATTATTTCCTTTCCCATCACGCCCAACCAAAGTGACGTGATAGGAAAGGACTGAGACTGACTTTATTATGGCAATAATCTGAAATGTAAACCTTCACCTGGAATGCTGCTAAGTGATCCAAACGGTTGTAAGGCCCTTTATATTGCTCAAATTATTATGTCTTAACCTTTGCAGACAAAGCAATGTTTGGACTTCAGAAACAAAGTACAAATATATGCACTACTACAGCTGCTTTTAAGCACACATTTTAATTAGACATTGGTATCATAGACCCCAGGTGTGGGTCTATTAAACTTTCCTATAACCAAAGAAAAAAATATGTCTGCATGTTGTACTTAGTTCCTTGTCTGTATTATGGTGCAAATACATAAAACTAGCAACTATCAGCTTCAAGAAAACAAGTTTCTAAGCTTAAAGGAAAAGCAAACCTCCACTAGCTGTCATCATTAATACTTACAGCCTGCTATAGATGGTGGTATTCCTGAATAATGAATGCCTGAACTACTTGATTATATATGAGAAGCAGTACTGCTACACTTGCACAGGATAGCAAGCAGAAAAATCGTATTATTCCCCAAACACCACTGCTACTACCTTTTAAAGGTTCATCTTTACCTTTAAAAGGAAAGTTGCAGAGCTAAGATCCAAAACATGAACATAGCATAACACACTGACTGCCTGTAACTCCAAACTACCTAAAACAATGCTGCTCCCAGGCACCCCAGTGGAACTAGTTAAAGTCTGAAACATCAAGCTATCAAGACAAGACTGTGTTAATTAGTTTCCTGATGAGTAGGAGTACTTATAACAATATGAGCATCTGCAGAATCTACTGTGGAAAACATTATTCTGTGATCAAAACATAGGCAGAGCCTAGAAAACTAGCACTTGTAGTTTTTCCATTCTGACTTCTGCCAGTGGCAAGCTGGAAGCATCCCCAGGGCAATAAAATGTGAGGGGACCAAAGCCTTTTCTGCTGCATCAGCACAATCCTCCTGCCACTGTCTGAATTTGAGATGGGGAAGAGCAGAGCCCTTGCTTCTCATAGTTTTCAAACACATCTTTAAAACCTATTTTTGATATGCACAGGAACATCTTGGATCAGAAAGATATCAAATAAAACCTTTTCTTCTTTTTTCTGCATCTACAAATTAGCGTATCAACCTTGCCATAGACAATGATGATCTTAATATATAAATATTATCTCAAGTTCCCATTTCTAATGGAATGTCATATTCTTTAATGATATATCAGAGGACAAAATTTTTCACTTGCGTACTTCAATTCAAATTCTATTTCCTTCACCATGATATGTGGCTAAGTCTTGGAAGGCAGATTTAAGCCAACTGCTATGTAGAAGGAAAAACTGTAAGATGGTGATGAATACCAGAGAAGGTTTTAGCTTCATGCCTAACACTGAATCACTGATACAGTGATAGATTCTTTTGATACACACATGTACCTTTTGAGAAATCAACTCAAAACATTTTAAAGGGTCCACATAATGCTGTCTTAACAAACAGGGTCATATTCCTTTCTTTACAAAAATCAGTTCAATATGAATCAAGAAAATGAGTCATCCCTATTTCCTCCCAGTCTTTAATGTTTCTGGCTGCTCATAGTTTGGTTTCAGATCAAAGCAAGATAAAAGTGAATCAAAGATTCTTCTAATCTGTTATTCATATCTGACTAGAAATATATTTCCTTTTACCTACTGCATAATATTTCATATATTTTGTTTTATTTGTTAAGAAAATGGAATACAATATGTTTGCGGAAGCTGAAGTTTTATTTAAATTTAGTAAATACTTTGTCTGCACTTACAAGGTAAAAACACATAAAATCTCTACACAGATAAGTAAATGAACTACAGCAATCACAAATACATCTAAACACAAATAAGTGTTTATGTTTGTCTGGTCAAATTTGTAGGGTAAAAAAAGCATAGAATCTTCAAAGGCACCTAAGGGATTAATTTTCAGAGTAATTTTCATGTGGTAGACTGGAAAAAAAAAAGTAGAGGCTTAACATTGTTTTAAAAGATCTTCTATTTTGTTTTAAAAACTTCACAGCCAAAAATACTTTCTTTGTTCACTTCTGCTCCCAATGCTCCCAATCTTTCTCTTTCCCACATACAAAAAACCACCACCACCACCACCCCC
The DNA here is from genome assembly GCF_030463565.1 of Pelecanus crispus. NCBI lineage: Eukaryota > Metazoa > Chordata > Aves > Pelecaniformes > Pelecanidae > Pelecanus > Pelecanus crispus. Next base: position 96,638,927 of record NC_134644.1, on the reverse strand, counting down.
CCCCCAAAAAAAAAAAAAAAAGAAGTAGGGGGGAAAGAAAAGGGAATAGCAAACAAATAAACAGAAGAATGGTTTGTATTTTACTGGTTTCTTATCAAAGAATATTTGTTATTCTCTGTAAAAGATAACTGACGATACTTTTCAGTAGATGAATTTCAATAGTTGCAGACCAGATGACCCTAAAAAAGAATATATTGCAATATATGGAAAGTCCATGTAAGGATTGTTCCTTTCCCCAAAGCAAATAATAGGAAAAAAGCACTGTTATATCCTGAACAGTCACAGTCCTATCTTTGCAATGCTGCTAGCTAACATAACTGATTTCTGCTGGAAGAAACTGCATGAAGGAACAGGTCTTTGGTTTCTTCATGCTTGCCAGTACGCTGTCATTGTTTTCAGACATTCCTCTATCTATTTTATACCTAGTTTAGTAGTCCTTCTCAGCAGGTATTGTCCTTTTGAGATGGCTCTTGCCATCAGACCTTGCTGTCATAATATATAATTAAGACTTGGACTGCTACCCTCCTCTGGGCTCCATTAAAGCCAAAGGGCCATGGGCCACATGCAAACATACTACTTGCTTCTATGTCACTGTATATTACTGTGATCTAAATCAGTATCATAACTATTTTATATGCTGCTTAGCAACAGGGGCAGAAACTGCAGCTACTGGGGTCACCTGCAGCATTTTATACATTTCCACATTTCCTATTTGATTTAGAAGGAAAAGACTGACCTGAGAACACCAGTCAGACCAGTAATCGCAGACCCACCTATTCTGGCCTCAGAAGATTCAAGCCTTGAACAGAAGCAATTAATTCTATAAGAGATTTCCCAACTCTGCTCAGACCCACTGAAAAAACCCTAAAACCTGTCCATAACTTTTGACACACTTTTACTATTTGGGCTCTTGGTTGTGTCAATAATGACCTTTCTGTGAGACATGCACATCTTTCACCACTTCCAAAGTCACATAAAGAAAGGCTAGTAGTCAAACAGACATTTTTCCCCAGCCTGTGAAATCAACTAAAACTCTAATTTGTAGAGCAATTAATGAAAATTAGCTCCCAAAAGCCCCCCATAACTTTCTGCAGTTATTGAAGAAACATGTTCAAACCCTAGCACTTAGATCTGATCAGGCACATACACAATGTACATGAGAGTGTTAGAGCAAAGCCAACTCTGACTCTCACCCTTGAATCTTGAACGTTGGCTGAAACAGACTCAAAATTTTCTTTCTGTGACTATTATGTAATGTAAACAGTTGCTGCTCTTGTGAAAACAGCTACTAGGAAACCTTCTCTAATAAATGGACCTACACACACATTTTTTGGAAATAGTGCAAAAGCATCAGTGTTTTCTTTCAGTTCTTTCTGAGCAAGGTGGTTTTCACCTGGCACCTACTGATGCACCCTTTGATGGAAGACACTAAGAGCAAGTGTGAGATCTGGTACTGAGCAGAATAGATGAAAGACATTGCCCAGGTCTTTGAGCTCTCTGAGAACAGCAAATTTATTTAGAGAAAATGCTCTAATGATTCAGCAGAAGTGAAACAGAGTTATAATACACAGAAAAATTCCCAGCTCTTCAGTATTCCCTACAAAGACAATTTAGGGGAAGCTTTTCACATCCAACATCTGGCAACCAGTATAGTGAGCAAAAGACAAAGCAGCTATCAAGGGAAACAGTTCCCTCAGATGCTGAGGCTATTTCAGCTGTGGTGTATTTAAAGACCTGTGTAACACACAGTGCCAAAAAAACATGAAGTGAGCTGCAGTTTCACAGCAGTGGGGTAAAAGCCAAAGTCTGAACACACTGATTGATAAAAGCCTATTAAAAAGAATAATCTTGAGCAAAGTCCTAGCAAATGTGACCTTGGTGCAGACAAAATCTCATCCTTCCTAAAAAACTTGTGGCAGTTTCTCTGCTACATCTATATATGTCCAGTCGCAGGTATTTATAAGCGAGCAAGGCTCACTGCAAGAAGCTTTCCAATTCTTCCCATGGCCTGTCTTGAAGTGGCTAAAAAGAGGTCTCTTTCCACTTTCTAGAGACATGCACCCTTCTGGCACATAGTAACATTAGATATCTGCTGTCAGACCCCGTCCCTGAGTTCAGGCACGTAGCAGATGCTTGGTTCTCCTGCTACTCTCACCTGAAGCTGTGAGGCAAAGAAGTCAAAGAAAGGAGAAAGTGCACAGAGGATGGGGAAAATCCAAGCTGAATCAATTTACTGAACAAGTTCAAAGCCATGGTACTCTCATTCTTTGCCCTCTCTAACCTTTCTTTTCTAACACCCTTGTTAAGAATTTGCCTGAGAGAACCCATGTTTTGTTGTTTTCACGTAGCTAATTCGGTGAACTGTAATTGCAAATGAATAATTGAGGGCTTGTTAGTGTTTGGAGAAATTGAATGTCACTGGTCTTTTGCCCTTTATTCCTTTCCATTACACCTTTTTGTATAATAAAACTGTAGCCTCTAGTCAGCTTTTAATAACAGCTGCATAGTCAGTTCTTTCCCAAACACTGGATCGTATTTCTTCATCTTCTTAAGGCCAAAAGTCACCTCTCTGCCTCCTTATCTGCAGACACGACTTCATTAGAAGATGAATTTAAGATTGAGATAAAATGCGGTGTAACATGTAAAATCTTTTACATACTAAATCTAACCTAATTGTAAACAGAGCACAGACATAGGAATAAATCCAATTCATGAGCACATAAGCAGGATCCAAGGAACAGGGTGTGAGAGGAGCAAGTGATTAGAAAATGATGTAATTTTGTATGAACAGGAAAATCATAGAATCATAGAATGGTTTCTAGATGGTTGGAACTAGATGAACTAGATCATCTAATTCCAACCCCCCTGCCATGGGCAGGGACACCTCCCACTAGACCAGGTTGCTCAAAGCCCCATCCAACCTGGCCTTGAACACTTCCAGGGATGGGGCATCCACAGCTTCTCTGGACAACAAGTTACAGTGTCTCACCACCCTCACAGTACAGAATTTCTTCCTAATATCTAATCTAAATCTACCCTCTTTCAGTTTAAAACTGTTACCCCTCGTCCTATCACTACACTCCTTGATAAAGAATCCTGCCCCATCTTTCCTGTAGGCCCCCTTTAAGTACTGGAAGGCCACTATAAGGTCCTCCCAGAGCCTTTGCTTCTCTAGGCTAAACAACCCCAACTCTCTCAGCCTGTCCTCATGAGGAAGGTTCTCCAGCCCCCTGATGATCTTTGTGGTCCTTCTCTGGACCTGCTCAGCAGGCCCGTTTCTTTCTTGTGCTGAGGGCCCCAGAGCTGGACGCAGCACTCCAGGTGGGGTCTCACCAGAGCAGAGTAGAGGGGCAGAATCACCTCCCTTGACTTGCTGGCCACGCTGCTTTTGATGCAGCCCAGGATATGGTTGGCTTTCTAGGCTGCAAGCATACATTGCCAGCTCATATTCAGTTTTTCATCCACCAATACCCCCAAGTCCTTCTCCGCAGGGCTGCTGTCAATCCCTTCATCCCCCAGCCTGTATCTATATTTGGGATTACCTCGACCCCGCTACAGGACCTTACGCTTGGCCTTTTTGAACTTCATGAGGTTCACACAGGCCCTCTCTAGCCTGTCTAGGTCTCCCTGGATGGCATTCCTTCCCTCTAGACTATCAACCATACCAGTCAGCTTGGTGTCAATAAAATGTGCATGGTTTTGGTTTTTTTTTTCATTATGTTTACTTGAAGGTTTGAACTGACTCCCAGTTTTGTGGAACAACAGGCAAGGTAAGCTGTTTTCCTAAAGTCTTGCCAGGTCCTGACTGAACCTTTATGGGAACATAGTGAATTAAATTCTTGAGAAAACAGAATTTGGCTCTTATTCTTCATAAAAGCAGCAAAAGAAATAGCAATGAATATGTAGGGTCAAGCTCTATGACATTCTGAAGTAGCCCAATTCCCACCAAAGGCCACGTCCTGATTCTCTATTGCTTCACGCTTACCTGTGAATACAGAATTCTACCATCCTGATGTGTCAGTGTTTCATCCCATACTTTCTACTGGGCAACAGGATGTTAAAAATCAAACAAAAACCCAAAGGCCTTAAAATGAGCAGGATTGTAGGTCATCAACACAATACCAGCCAAGTTCATATACAGTGAGCTACCTTCCAAATGGGAACTAAACATGGCCTAGCAGTGTTTGTAGACATTAACCAGGAGAAGAGTATCCTATTCCGTCAGGTTTCTTTTCCATTGGCATTAAAGATTTTGTTATCTTATGAAAGTTCTATCCTTCCTCCCCAAAATATTGGGGAGGGTTGGCCCTGGCTGGATGCCAAGTGCCCACCAAAGCTGCTCTATCACTCCCCTTCTCAACTGGATAGGGGAGAGAAAATATAACAAAAGCTCATGGGTCGAGATAAGGACAGCAGTTACTGTCATGGGCAAAGCAGACTTGACTTGGGGAAAATCAGTTTAATTTATTACCAATCAAAACTGAGTAGGGTAATGAGAAATAAAACCAAATCTTAAAACACCTTCCCCCACCCCTCCCTTCTTCCTGGGCTCAACTTCACTCCCAATTTCTCTACCTCCTTCCCCCGAGCAGCACAGGGGGACAGGGAATGGGGATTGCAGTCAGTTCATCACACATCGTCTCTGCCGCTCCTTCCTTCTCAGGGGAGGACTCCTCACACTCTTCCCCTGCTCCAGCGTGGGGTCCTTCCCACGGGAGACAGTGCTCCATGAACTTCTCCAATGTGGGTCCTTCTCATCGGCTGCAATTCTTCACAAACTGCTCCAGCGTGGGTCCCCCACGGGGTCACAAGTCCTGCCAGCAAACCTGCTCCAGCCTGGGCTCCTCTCTCCCCATGGCTCCACAGGTCCTGCCAGGAGCCTGCTCCAGTGTGGGCTTCTCACAGGGTCACAGCCTCCTTTGGGCACATCCACCTGCTCCGGCGTGGGGTCCTCCCCGGGCTGCAGGTGGATATCTGCTCCACCATGGACCTCCATGGGCTGCAGGGGCACAGCTGCCTCACCATGGGCTGCACCGGGGGCTGCAGGGGAATCTCTGCTCCGGTGCCTGGAGCACCTCCTGCCCCTCCTTCTTCACTGACCTTGGTGTCTGCAGAGTCGTTCCTCTCACATATTGTCACTCCTCTCTCCAGCTGCAGTTTGTGTCCCGGTGTTTTTTTTTTTCTTTTTTCCCCCTTTTTAAATATGTTATCCCAGAGGCACTACCTCTGTCACTGACGGGCTCAGCCTTGGCCAGCCATGGGTCCGTGTTGGAGCTGGGTGGCATTGGCTCTATCGGACATAGGGGAAGCTTTTAGCAGCTTCTCACAGAAGCCACCCCTGTAGCCCCCCCGCTACCAAAACCTTGCCATGCAAACCCAATACAAGTGAGCAACCCTCCAGATGGGAAATAAACTTGACCTAGCAGTGTTCATAGACATTATCAAGGGGAAGAATATAGTATTCTGTCAGGTTGCTTTTCCACTGGCATTAAAGATTTTGTTATCTTATGAAAGTCCAATCCTTCTCTCCCCAAAATATTTTACATGACCTCTCTCTTATTTCTCTGGCTCTGTTAGCAAAGACACCACCACTGGCAGGAACCAAGGTTCCTCCACTCCAGTCTTACAGCAATACAAATACTGTCTCAGAAAACCTTTTTCTTTCACTCAATTACCTCTTTCCTTTACTTCATTCCTCTGTCTTCTCTTATTCTCTCTCTTTTTGTCTGGCTGCATATATGGACTAGATTTGAAGAACTGACTGATGGATAAAAGTCTGTGTCTCATTTTCAAATCCACTGAGCTACACATTCTTTCTCTACTTAGTCCTAAATACAGTGAGACCTGTCTTATGTGACCAATGGACTAAAAAAACCCCAGATACTCAGGTAACTGGCTGTCTCTAAACTCAATAACAAGACTGCATATGTGAAGAAAAAAAAAAAAGGGGTCTTTTCCTTATTTTGCCTCTACCTTCCTTTGCAACCTCAGACAAATGATTTAGTCATTCGGTGCTTACTTTCTTGTTTCATAAAACTCTTTTGACTATACTGAAAGTTTTTGAAATCATGGACTGTCGTACCTTCAGGACACATCCGGCAACTGGATTGCGGTCTTCATTGTCCAATCCTATCTACCACAATTTGCTTGAAATAAGAATACACTGTTGTATAGTATGTCTCCAATCACCTTCACCATTTGATCCAGATAATACTTGCTTCTTTGGCACAATGAAAGAGTAGATATGAAGGAATTAAAAAAAATAATAGATTTGTAAGGCATTGTTAGTATATGGTTGCACTATATCTGAAACTAGCTTTGGAAGATTTTTATTTGTTTAACTGTGATACTCGAAGATCTGCTGTAAAGTAGTATCTTTATTTCCAATAAAGAGTTCCTAAAGGGGAAAAGAGATCAAGTTTCTTTGGGCTAGTCTGTTGGTTTCCTCTAAAAGCAAACAAACAGATGGATGAAAAGTCAAAACAACTGTTTTATAGCACTTTTCATCTAGGTGCTAGAGCATACAGGAGCATAGGGTTGTCTCAGTGGCCAGCATGTAAACAGTCTGAGTCTGGGCCATCCATAAGCTTTTTCAGTGACTAGTTGGCCACTGACAAGTGCCACTTCTAATCACTTAGTTAACATTGGAATGGGAAAAAAACCCCAACAAAACAACACTTCAAAATGTTGTGTATGACCTTGATTCTTACCTTTCATATACTGAGAATACTCTCTTATCTAGATTCAATCTATTTTGGATTCACACATTGCTAACAGAATTATTCATAACAACAGACTTCTAAGAAAACAATTTCAGGTTCTTATTAGACAATTATCATTAGCTACAAAGTACTAGATGACTACAACCCCTCAGCTAGATCATTACATGCATATTCCATTTGATTCAGTATAAATGTCACACACTCCTTCACTCAAGTTCTCAGCTATAATTATTAGTCTTAAGAACCAGCTCTGAATAAAATTAAAGAAAAAAACCCCGCAAACTTTCACATTTTGTGAAAGTTGAATCAAGTAGCAAAAGATTTAAGTCTGAGGGGATAGTTGAGATTTTTGGGGGGTCTGGTTATTGCATATAGTAAGGTACATAGATCAGGAATGAAAAGTGGTGTCAAAATGATATACAAAATAAAGTTTACAATTTCTCTATTTCAGCACAAGTTAAAGGAAAAAAATGTTTCTGATACTTCTTTTGAATTACATGCAGTACACTTAATTATAAACTAGCATTTATTGCCTCAATATGAGAGTGGAAGGACTCCTATTTGACCTTACCTTACACCACAGCACGTTAGAGGATCCTAACCTTTTCTTGCTGGGTACCTCATAGTCAGCTGAATCTTAAGGCACTTCTTTAAATTGTCCATGGCATGCACCAGCAGCCTAACAGGCAGCAAAATTATGCATGTACAGTGTCCTATAGCTGGAATAAATTCGTTGCACATGGAAATCTCACCTATTGACTTAATCATTTACTTATATAGCTTGTATTTCTGTTTTCTCCATTTGTACTTTGTGGGAAAGCAGATATGATCGTTGCTGATTTGATCTAAGTTAAAGACGTGCATAAACTTCTACAGCACAGAGGTCTCTGATTATGACTTTTACAGAGCTATTGTGAAATGAGCCACAATTTACCCCAACATGTATTTTCATGTAGCAATAGGCATGAGGGCACCAATGAAACAATATTCATTGTGATACTAAAATTTAATAAAGAAAAAAATGCTTTGATTTCTTTCAGTGACCCATATCATTATTCAGCATGGAGAATTCATCTGTTAAAACACTCGGCAGTACATTGCCTGTTGATAGCAGCAGACTGTTGCATTCTCTGCAAAAATAACAGAGCTGTGATTTCGGCTTCGTACCTGCTGCCCACCTACATTGCACTTGCAGGATCGGTTTTATTTGTAATGCAAGTATCTAACATGCAACTCAGGAAGCATTTTCTCTTTAGCTGTTGTAAGTCTCAGGAAAGCTGTCTGACCTAGTCAGCTCTCAATCACTTAAAGCAAGGTCTTTGCACTGCCAGCTTTGATCTCCCTATTCTTTAGAAAGAAAAAATTGAAAGTGCTGACATAAAAAGATTAAATCATATTAAACTGAATCAAAGAAAATGTCAGCTTTACTACTTACTAGGAAAAGACCAGGAAAGCAATATTCTTACCTAAATTGGGTTTAGACTGATCTAGGAGTTGAGCAGTTCCAGCAAGAGTCAGATTCAACTTCCTAATTTATGAGATTTCAGGCCCCAATGATTCAAATTTCAAAAGGACAAACAAGCTCAAAAAGTGCCCAATTTCTCTGCTGGAAATCACATTACACATCTTCCATTACCCTGGGGGAAATTTATCATCTTTGGTCATGATGAAACCAAACCAGAGAAATAAGTTCATTCTTTTCAGGAAAAAAAATCTGTACAGAAATTTAAGATGTAGCAGGGTTCAAAATGGCAATTCATGAGTTTCACCATCCTGTCCACTACTACCACCACCCCTCCACCTCCACTGAATTTGTGGTCCTTTGATTTAAGGTTCAGACCGACAGTTTATTTTTGCCTACCTCATTCTATAATTGTATGAAAATTAAATTAAGGCCTGAAACAATCTGTTCTCTCATTGGCAGAAGCCCTTCTTCTGACTTAGATAGTGGAGTAGTCCCTTAAAAGTATGAAAATCATCTCCCCAGTCTTAGTGTTGAGCATTTCAGACATTCAGTTGATTTTCCAGTTTTGAGCTTAATTCTACTTTCATCTACTTTCATTCTATTAAATCATTCATGGTGAAGGGCACACTTTCATAAACAGAGAAATTTCCAGTTGAAAAAACATGAAGCTTCCCTAACAAAAACCTCACAAGAGAATTTATTGTTTAAAATCCTTAGCTGTCTTTGATTCAAAATCCAGGGGTGTTAGAAGAAGAGATACTTCTGCTTGGTTTATGAATTCAAGGATTCTTTCATCATTAACGTATAAATGACCTTTTCTGTCCTGCCTCCTAGTTTAGGATTTTTTTTTTTAAATAAAAAAAAAAAATCTTCAAAATACTTTTCTTGAAACTTACATACTTCAGGAATGCAGCAAGTTAAGGAGAGGGAAAATAGCCTCTGAGACAGAACCCAGTACACTGGAACTCAATTAGATTTTGACCTTCTTCAGCCATAAACGATTGGTAGACAGACATTGTTTGCTACTTGCCTGAATTAAATTGGGTCTCCTGAGATGCATATGAAGCAATTTAAAAAAAGAAAAGCACTGTTAACTGAATTTACTCAACCATCAACCTGAAGTAAACATTATTTACTGCATTCATCTATTAAACTAATATAATCTTTCACATTTTAATCAGAAAAAATGACATTTAATTAGTGTTACACAGCCAAACCCTGAAGAAGCTCTCCGCTATCTAAGCATTCAGCTAGGCCACCGTTTTTCAGTCTCACCACAGTGCATCTTCTATGCTTTTATGCTTCCCTTGGTGTAAGTGAGCTGCAGGACTGTTTTATTAATTCAACTCCCTGGCAGACTTCTGAAGCAGGAATAGACACTTTTGTCACAATTTCATACAAATGGGACTTTCTGGCTCAGCTGTCTTACAGCCTGAGACCTGGCACCATCTCCTTTCCCAAATCCATCCTCTAAAGTTCCTTGTGTACGCTTCATTTTTTTTAAGGACTTATGATGGTTGAGAGATATTAGTTTATAAAAACAAAACAAAAAACAAAAAAGCCAATCAATCATAATGTCAGTGATTTACAGATCTAGACATACCAATAGAAAAAAAAAAAAGCCCTGTGCACATGTTGTTGGCATTCTTTCCCTTTTATTTTTTTCATCTGAGCAAGTGCTCCAGAAATGTTCTCCTGTTGAGTGGTTTCAGACTATGACTCAAAGATGCTTGGCTGTGCCTTGTACATTCAGTTTCTTCCACCCCAAGATCCTGAAACTAAGCAGGACACTTTTATGATAGCATACCTATTTCTGCCCAAATTTCCTGTGTCTGCCGTCTTTTTCTTTTACCTTCACTACTTCTTTCATGCTCTGCTTTGTAAGATTGACCTTTTTTTTGTTCTGACTAGGAACCTTAGAAACTTTCCACTCCCAGCCTCATGCAGAAATTAAAGATAACCGGTTTCACCTCAAGCATGGCCATCTCATTGTGCCATGGCATTTCCTCCAGGATGGTGACTGTTGGTGTTTAATGGCTCTTCAGCGCTTTGGATCTTGAAGGGCATGGCAGAGTTCTGATATTCTGCAGCAGATTGTATATACCAAGCCATTCTAATGATAAAGCAGTTTCATAAGCTCGCTGACGCTGATCCACATGTGCATGCAGACCAAGTGTGTAAATGTTCTTTTTTTTTTTTATTTTTCCAGGATTTAATTTCACCTTTATAGAAATAGGTAACCAGAATTCTGACTAAAAAAAGCATAGTGGGCCAAAACCACACCAACAAATCACACCTCAATAAAAACTCTTCTGAGTCAGCTTGCAAAGCCTAAAACCACAAATATATATTTTTTAATATTTCATCATCGTACAGCAGGGAATTAGAGCAGCAGCACTGCAAAATTGTCTATTTAAAATCAGATTCTTCCATCTCAAAGTACACTTACCTCTCCCCTGCCCACCCCAGAATTATATTGCAGCGATTCACTTCTAAGTCACCAGTTCTATAATTTCAACTATCAGACAACATAGTCCAATAAAAAAGTGGCATCAGCTACTTTTAACAGGAGCCCCAAAGACTTGTTTTGGAAGAGGCAGCAGTTTACTCCAAAGTTTTTTCATAATTTTTTGCTCCCACCACAATACATGAGCAGATTTTATTCATTAAATCTTCACTTTTATGCATGTATAGGCTGAAGGCTGTGGCATGGGCTTGTCTGAAGTATCTATCATCGTAATATACATTTATTGAACAGTTTATTGACCAATGTCTGAATGCTTATCTTATTTTAACATGCCCATTAAACAGAATTTTGACATTCTTTTTGAAAAAAAAAAAGAAAAAAAAATATGACAAAAAGGAAATAGATCATTAAAAGTATACTTGAGAATTCCTCCAGCAGCAACCTGCAGGCATATGGGGAAACTCATTGTCAAGTATGATTTATGAAACCTTGTTACCTTGTTAAATTTATTTAAGATAACTGGGAGGCAGACTAGTACACTAATAACCTTTTTAACATAAAACCTTATGGAATATAGTGTATCCTTTATAGAATAAAAAGGCTAATTTAGCTTGTCACAACACAGAATTGAATTGATACAGGTCAAAAGGCTCTCAATTTGTGCTATTAAATACAAATATTAGGTGATAGCCTAGCTATTGCTACCATTCAATGGGTTTTTTCTTGCCTTGTCATGTGAAAATTAGATATTAAGTGTGCATGTAGGAGAAGATTACTGTAGTCAAATGAACGTAGATCCACCACAAAAAAAAAAAAAATCTACTACACACTGTGACATTTCAGATCAGCTTTTTTTTGCCTTTTATCTATTTTCTTTTTTTTTACACAAAGCTGCATTAATTAGGCCATTTATATTATAAAATTCCAGTTAATTAAAAAGCATTGGTTTTTGGCAGATTTTTGGTCTGCATGTAACCAGTTTCTTGTTTTACTTAGAATTGGTAGCATTCTTTCTGGCCTACAAATGCAAACTCACCTCTGTTTCTACTATTTGTTTCTCACACACAAATTGTTAACAGCTGAAAAGTTATTGCATGTAAAACGCATGCATATATACACAAACATACACACATATACGCTGCTGAAGCTGTATCCTATTCTGAGCCTAGACTGGCAGGTGGTCATGATGAACAACAGAAGATTCTTGTGAAGACTGTGAGACTCCTTGTTGTTGTGTAGCAAAATTAATGAATACCTGTAAGACATGAAAAAAAGTAGGACTTTGAAAATAACAGTACTTGAATTGAAACTTTGGAGACATAGCTGATGATATTTTTCAGTTGCCTTCCTAAGCTTTTGTGACAGAAAAGTTAGTAGTTTATGTTGAGGGAACCCCTCTAAAGATGTGTTTTGTAAACTCTAGAAATAATCCCTCTTCACCTTTCCAGCTAACACAGTGGTTGATGAATTATAAAAGTAATGGTAAAATGACTTACTACCTTACATATGGAAATTATATTTTACTGCAGCCCAAGTTAGTGGGAAACAATTGTTTTAATTTGCTTTGAAATGACACATCTGAGGAACTTGAGCCTGCTGTTTCTATCAATAACCATCACAGATGAGGATCAGATACTTCAAGGTGAAAGTATACTTCTGAACATTGCAGAGTGATGATTCAACAACTAATGCGAGTCCTTCATTTTTTTTTTTTAAACAGATCTTACTACAGAAAGGTTTGATTTTTAATCACACATCTATTTGACAGCAAGGAATGGAGAGTGAAAGATGGCTAGTCTTGATTCAAATGATCATATTCATATGCAAACAAACTTGGGATGCATTATAAGGGTGTTTGTTATTCAGAACTATTTTCCTGTTTAAAACTGACATTCAGTTAGTCAGAGAGAGGAAACAATGGTAGGTGGCTGAGGTGATGAATCACCATGAATAATGGGGAGGAAATATTAAGTGAACAATGCCTGAATAATCAACAGGCTGAAATTACCTTATATTCAGCCATTCAGTGAATAGATCATTTACAACCAGTTAATAGATCAGTACAGATCAGAATATTTCATTAATGATTTGCACATGGAAAAAAAGAATAAGTTCACACAATCTATCATGGAAAATTAATATTTTGACTAGATGTGACTCTCTCAGTTTGTAGAATACATAACAAGAAGTTGCATATGAAGGTGCTCTAACACATCACAACCACCCAGAAACCCTATCTTTGGCATCATTCTGTTCTTCCTTCTGCCCAAATAGGATTTCACAGTCTTTAGAAGAGGGATCTCTTCTGACTGCTTGTGCATTTCCACTGTTCTGTAATGTGCAGCATGATATTCACTGAAAAAGAAAATTGTCAAAGGAAAATGTCCCATAAGTCTAAGGTTTACTGTAATTTGCAGAGATGGGTTTGGCCTTTTCAAGGACACTGGTAAGATCCCAACTTTTGGACTGTGGAGGTGGCAGTTCACAGTCCCACCTTCTCATCCCACACAGATCTAGATGTATCTAAGCACTGATTATGCTTGCACACAGTACAAATATGTGGCTTATTATGATGCTGTTACTGTTCTAACCTCCACTGTAAAAGCAGTAGGGTTCATGACATTACTGTGTAGATCTGAGATGCCCCGGAACTGTTGGTTTGTTGCATACATTTGGGTAATCCCACAAATTATATAGTATTCTACTACACCAATAATTACAGTACACAGCATGTTTAGACAAAAAAAAAGGGGGGGGGGGGGGGGAAGAAAAAGAAAAAAAGAAAGCAAAGGAAAAAAGAAAAAGAAAAAAAAATACCTGCTCTAATGTGGTCTGGGTAATGGAGTAATGTTTTATTTGGAGAAAAGCTTTGTGATTCTCTAGGACTCTGAAGAGCTCTGCTAAGCACCCCTTACTTCGTGGTACATGGTACTTAAGCAGGTTAAGATGCTGTCCCTTAAAACAAATAAAAATGATAGAAAGAGATAAAAGTGAATGCACATTATGATGAAGTTACACTTGTTTATAACCAGTCTACTTTCAATAGGCTCTCACTGCAGTTTAACATGGAAAATATGAGCTTTTAAATAAGAATGTATTTTGTCTACATTGGTAGCACAAAGAAACATTCATACTCAGAGCACATATTTTGTACATGTTCTGAGATGACATTTTGTTAATCTCGTAAATGATATACAAAATTAGGACAATTTTATGATATAGGTTTTTAATCCAACAGGACTAATGCTGTTACAATGCAGTCTCTGAAAAGGCTGAGAAAACACACACACACACACACATATAAACATATACACAAACATGTTCTTATCTAAGGTAGTCATAGTTTAACATGATTATTTTCCTAAACATAGACAAAGTAAAAAAGAAAAATGAAAAAAAAAATAGTTAAAGAGCTTTGAGAATTGTTCTTGGAATCTAATCACTATAGGTCTTTTGTAAGGTTTCGTGTCAAATAAAAGAATCTCGGCAAAGACTGAGATTTATTATCTATGGACCTTATCAAAAAACAATAAAAGCAAATACTCTCAGTGACTACACTGTACTCCTACTTCAAGTGAACACAAAGGTGAGTTCAACTTCATCAACAACAAAAGCAAAAGGAAATTTTCACTCAGAGAAAGGGCCTGTTTATTTATGTTGCCTAAATGACTGTTCAGAGTTGATTTAATCAATATCACAAGTCATATTTTTAAGAATTGATTAATAGGAAAATAAAAGGGATGCTCATACATACTTTTTCCAAAAAGATCAATATATCTAAACGCGTATGTATTGTTCTTAACAGGCCATACTTAATCCTGTCATAGAACAAATACTATGATGAGGAGTTTTAGCTGTACCTTAAACTGTGTTCCAGGAAAATGCAGTTGTAGACAGTCCAAAATCATCCTTTCATACCTTATTTCTTCACTAAGCCAAACTTTGACAGAATAGCCATCTCCAAACCTGAGAATGATACACAGAAACATAAATCCATTTGTCTACACTATGAAGACAGGAAGAACATTCGTTTCAATTGATTTTCCTGTAACAATTATGTCAAATAACATCATCTATGCCTACTGTATTATCACTGTGATTTTAGGATTATACTATTGAACAATAGAATTCCAATGTACCTGAAGTTATACTAACTAAAGTATGCTTTAATTACCATATTGCTTCGAATGGTTAGCAAAAAACTATGAAGATTAGTGATCACAAATACAGCAGAAAAAAAAAAATCCTTTAACTTTTCTAATGAGAAAAATGGGCATGTAGCACTATTTTTCAAATCTTTTAACAAAGCTGCACAGCTTTTAATTCAGCAATGTGAGTACAATTGTGTTTTACAGATACACAAAGGCAACTATAGGGGTATTTAGAGAGGTGGCAAAGTTAATGAGTTTTCTTTAGCTCTATGGCCACACAATCTGTGTCAGAATAATTTAGGAAATTAACTTCTCTTTCTCAACATACATATCATAAAAGGTAAGTACAGGCAATCTAACATACTGTCCTGGTTTTGGCTGGGATAGAGTTAATTTTCTTCCTAGCAGCAGGCATAGTGCTGTGTTTTGGATTTAGGATGAGAAGAATGTTGATAACACGCTGATGTTTTAGTTGTTGCTGAGTACTGCTTATGCTAGTCAAGGACTTTTTCAGCTTCCCATGCTCTGCCAGGCGCACAAGAAGCTGGGAGGGGGCACAGCCAGAATAGTTGATCCAAACTGACCAAAGGGCTATTCCATACCATATGACGTCATGCTCAGGATATAAACTGGGGGGAATTGGCCAGGGAGCAGCGATCGCTGCTCGGGAACTGTCTGGGTATCGGTCGGCAGGTGGTGAGCAACTGCATCCCTTGTTTTTCCTGGGTTTTGTTTCTCTCTCTTTCTTGTTGTTTTCCTTTTCATTACTACTACTACTATTATTATTAATATTATTATTTCAATTATTAAACTGTTTTTATCTCAACCCGCAAGCTTTCTTACTTTTGCCCGTCAGATTCTCTCCCCCATCCCACTGGGTGGGGAGGGTGACCAAGCGTCTGTGTGGTGCTTGGTTGCCACCTGGGGCTAAACCAATGCACCACCACATTATCTTTTATTAGATTTACTCACTGTTAATATTTAGTTGGGGAAGTTGCAATAAACCCATAAACACTGAAATGGCAACCGTATTTTTATGCACATTGCTTAAGCGATGGAAGTTACCCAGTACCCATTCCCAGAGCAAGGTGCAAGGGCAGAGCTCAGCAGGGAGATGTGGTGACATGGGGCTGCTGCTGCATCCCTCCCCTCCCAGCCCTCCTTTGCAGCTAGACATCCTCCCTTTGGATTCACCTTCTTAGTCAATTGCTAGGGAAGAAAGAGCAGCAGGAGCTAAGTCAGAAGAGCTTTCCTCTGCCGCTGCTCTTTCCCGTTGCCAGGGAGCAATAGAAAGGCAGAACTGGGATAGGGACAGGGAGCTCAGACTGCATTGCCTATGTCCCCCCAGAAACCTGCCACTTCCTCCATCTTCCCACTGACCACCACTCCCACATCCTTCGCTCCAGCATTACTTCCTTTTCTTCATTCTCCAGCTCCACAATTTCTCATCGCCAGATCCTTTCCTACAGTTCTTCAGTTTCTAGTGACTATCCTCTGTATTACTCCCTCATGCCAACACCCTCCTCTCCCATGTCTTTTCTGTATACAACTTGTGATTCAGGGTAGCAGCTGGATTAATTGGATCTGACAGGTGTGAAGCACATTTTCATGTGATCAAAGCAGAAGTATGTATCACAGCACACTATGATGCTGCCCTTTTCCAATATAGGAAAAAAAGTCTACATAGTATCAATCATAAGCGTAATAAAAAATAGAAAGGACTATTCTGAGACATATGTCCAGTTTAAACACTGTCTGAGCAACTCCCAGCAAAATACTTCACACGAAGCACCACATGTCCTCATATATTTTATGTGTGTAGAAATGTAAGGGCTTTAATTTTTATTTTGTGTTGGACAAGAACCTCTGTTGGTATAAAACAATAAAGTCTTCACTGGCTTCAGAGCGGTGCAAGTTTCCACAATGAAAAATTCTAGACTGCAGCTTTTATTCTATTAAGGATTTCACATGAATTCAAAATACAGTTTCTAAGGATCTTCTCAGAGAAGAACCCTATTTCTTTGTGTAGAATGAAACCATATT
The DNA here is from genome assembly GCF_030463565.1 of Pelecanus crispus. Classification (NCBI taxonomy): domain Eukaryota; kingdom Metazoa; phylum Chordata; class Aves; order Pelecaniformes; family Pelecanidae; genus Pelecanus; species Pelecanus crispus. The sequence continues at coordinate 96,622,079 of NC_134644.1, read as the reverse complement.
TGCTACATTTCAGGTATGACAGTGGCAGCTTCTGCATAAGAAGTTTCACTGTATGAAAAGCCACATTACAAATAAATTATTGTAGGGTTGTCTGGTGTTTGGTTGGGGTTCTTTGTTTATTTTTTATTGCAGTCAAATGCAACCACTGAACTGCTTGAAATGGAGTAAGAAGAAACATTCTTCATGCAGTGTCCTGTTTGTTGCTTCCTGAAGGACGTTATATGAATTAAATCCTATCAGGTCCAAGCTGCAGGGTACCAAATGTTCACTGAGCAATAAGACCTAACAGATGAACAGTACTGTTACACCAAAGAGATCCAGAATAAGATGGAATCCAAAGCAGTGGCTGGCTGATATGCTTTGCAATGATTTACTGACACATAATAGATCTCTAATTAAAATGTTTTAAATGCATAGCATCATCCCTGAAAAAATACATGTGATAATAAAAAAAGATGTTACAAAGATGGATATAGTTAACAAGGGTGTTCAATTTAGTTGACAGCCAACCTGAGGAAACATTTTACGAGAGATCATTGATTCTGATCAGTTTTCTGGCATCTGTACACAGCCACCATTGAATTACAGTTTGAAAAATGCTGGCTTATGGAGCTGTTCAACAGTCTCATAAAATGAAATTGTTTTATGCAATGAAGTTTCCAAAGAAAACGAATCAAAATTCTGATTAACAAAACCAGAGAAGACTGTGCAACTTTGGTTTAATTCTACATCGTGAATGGCATAAACACCAGCGTGGTACAAAGAAAAAGCTTTAACAGATTTTCTTTCTATTGGTTAGTCAAATTATGATGCTTCTATACCTTGATTTTATAATTCATTTTAGTACAAGAGCTCCCCATATACAGTAAGCTGATAAGAAATAAACATTTCCCCCTGCTATAATCAGCAAGCTGCTTTCAGTAGCTAACTGAGATGGAAATTGAGTTGACCATTTTTTTCACTCTGTTTTCCTCTCTGATTCAGACAATATAATTAATTCAGAAACCCAAAGTGGAATTACAGAGAAAAGCACAATCTGGTTTGATTAGCACTGTTAGGATCAAACCTTTAGCACCTGATAGTTCAAAACCTAAGGAGGGAAACATTATCATTAAAATGGCATAAGTTGAGCCAGCACACCTGTTCAGCAGCCATCTGCTGCAAAAGAATCACCATCTCTTCAAAGCTATTCAACAAAGATATTTTCCACTGCTAATTTCTACCACATTACTTTAACAACACCTGCATTTTTATTTGTGTGTACACACACACACAAAAAAACACATATTCTGACCAAAAAAAAAATTTTTCCTCTCTATCCTTCCTCTTCTCCCTCAATCAAACTAGTTGTTCATGCTTGGCTTTAGCGGTTCTGGGAGTATTACTTATTGAGTGCTTTACCTACTAAAATGCCTCCATGAGACTGAAACTAAAATATAAATTCCCAGACTGATTGTAAACTAATTAACTTGAGTATTAACAACAGCATCAGCTGCAGAAGCATGAGTTTAGCAAGGACTACAAAACGCATCCAAGAGCTCCACACCTTCAATTACATAGGTCCTCAAGCTAGCTGAGCAACTCAAATAACAAGGAAACAAAAGGAACATAAAACGGCAACAGGGAACAGAACAACTTCCATATCAGGAATTACTAAGTAGGCTAAAACTTTTCAGCATGGAAGAAAGATGACAAGGTAGTAGAAAGGTGTTTTTACAGAGCCCAGAATCACGACTGGCCTAAGGAATGTAACTAAGGAATGATTCTTCACTCTCCTATGTTTCTCATGCAAGAACAGGGGGCATCAAATTAAATTATAGGGAAAGCAATGCAAAATCAGTAAGAGGAAGTAATTTCCTTGCAGCACATAGGGAAACTGTGCAACTCATTGACACGGGATATGCTGGATGCCAGAACTTGACATGAGTTGAATAAGAGATTAGATTCATGGTGGGGGGGATCCACTAAGACCTCCTCTGGCTTAGGAAGCCTCTAAGCAACAAATTGCTGAAGGGTGGTTGAGTAATGTGGAAAAGTAACTTCATGTGCTTATCTTGGTCCTGTACATTTCTCTCCTGGCTGCTGTCAGACAAAGGATACTGTGCTAGATGGGTCTTTGATCTGACCTCACGGTTGTTTCAGTATAAATATCACAAAGAGGAGGTCAGCCTGGGCTAATCACCCAAGTGGTTCCTCAGTCCTCAGAAGGATTTTGCAGCCCATGATACAGTTCCACAGCCACTCTGCCAGCAGTACAAAGATAGGTAATATAACACTACTTCAGATATGTGTTTACACAAGCTGCAGTCACACACTGGAATAAAGTGTAGCCAGATCTATACTGATGAGGAAGTCCCCTGGCTGCTTTCCTGGTGCTCTTTCTAGCCTTGCAATGGGAATGGAAGTGGATTTAGTTGCCTAAAGGCTGAAAACTCTCATAAATACCTAGCAGAGGAGTTGCCACTTGGGGCAGATCAAGTAATACTAACTTCTCAATGCTCCCTTCTGCCCATTCCTGGTTCAGAGATTTGAATGGGGACAAGAGAGAAGTTGCCGAAATGCAATGTCTTGTGGCCATACAGCTGAGCCTACACTACTTAGCTGGTCACAAGGAGTCCCTAGAGGTACTAACCAAGTGTTTTTTCAAGCTCAACCCATGAAATCCTGTTTTCTGTGAAGGGTGAAAAAGAAGGTCCATTATTAGCAGACTTCCATTTGCTTTAAAAAAAAAAAAAAAATTGGTATTTTTATTTAAAATCCTTAGGAGTTTCCTTGTCTGCAAATAAACAAAACTAAACCTAGAAACCACTGTTTTAACTTACAGCAGGGTCCAGAATGACCAGTTCATTGAATCATAGTGTTTCCAAAGCCCATTTACCACCTACTCTCTCCCCCAATCAAAACTGCTGAACGTAACCTCAGGAAATCAAGAATGTGGCCCCATTTCCTAAACCTTGATGAATAAGAAAAGCATCTAATCAGCCATATGTTTTTTTCTTACTAATCAAAGATTACCTTTCCTGGAGAATGTTGTGCTATATATATACACATCAAAAAATTACAGCTCCCAGAAAGTTTACTGGTGGAAATATAATGTGCATACTTTACGTATGCACTAGTCTGATTGATCAAAAGAGTACATCAAAATGACATTATTGGATAACAAAATTAAAAATAATAAAGATAACATTGGCACTTAATGTCTGCAAGTAACTGCATCTTTTAGAAGATATGCCATAAATCAAAGAGGGGCAATAATTTGTTACTGTGCTGTTTGCACCTCTGCTTTGGTTTACATTCATTTGCAAACAGATATGGTCCTACTTTCCCTAAGTGAATAGGCCTCATCTAGACAAGCTAACTTAGTTATTCCAGTATGATTGCTGAAGCACGGGATACAGATTCAGGTCATTCCCCTTAGCACCCTAGACACAAATACAACTTACAAAGAGAACAAAACTTGAACAAGATTGAAAAAAAAAAAACACCACTTTGAAAAACATTGAAAAAAGAAACAAAAATTGAAATAAAATTATTACAACAAATACATCACAGTTTAAGATAATTTTAAATCACAAATAAATTTAATTATTTCATCTATTAAGTGGCAGGTAAAGAAAATATCTAGGAAGGAAAGAAGGTTATTACATTTGAAATAAATGCTTTGGTTTTTAAAAAATGCTAAAATCAAATACAAATATACTATCACTTGCAAAATGTGAATCCCTTCTGCAATTATTTAAAACAACCACAGCGTTGCTGAACAGATAAACTTGATTAGATGCAAACAAACAAACAGACATAACAAATAAATTATAAAATCTGTCTTCCACATACGACTCAGATTTTTTTTCATAATTTTTTAATTTATTATTATTTTTCCAGGGTAACAGTAGCAACATGAAAACAGGTATAAAAACAACGAGTAACACTTGTTCAAGTATGTTGTACTTGCACTATTTGTTCACACACACTCCCGCCTTTCATATCAAGCCATCTAAAGTTAATTTCTATATTCAGTAATATCATTGCCATAACAATGACAGCCTCAGCTTATGAGCAATGCAAGGTACAACTTTGCCTTGCTCTCTGACTGGAGGCATTTAAGTCAGGCGTGATTTCCAAATATGTGGTCAAACCTTCAAAAAATCTTGTCTGTATATGAGCTTGTATGTCTGCACATACGGGCAAGTATCAGAGATCTGTTACTCTTGTATTATTTATATATTACATTCCCAGAGAAACAGGAACAGCAGCACTGTAATGCTGTGCAAGGCTGATGGTGCAGCCCACAAAGAACCAAAACTGTTTCCTCAAAGTATCTTCTGGGCCTCAACAGTGAAAAAAGCAGGAGGAAGTAACATTATCATTGTGTTGCTATCACTGTTTTCTGGTGTACTGTTTTTTTAAGTGAGATTAAAAAAACAAAAAAATGCCAGGATATTACACACTACAATGTCTATTAAAAGGACCTTATCAACACTTCAAGGTCAAATTCTCAAGTTAAAAAGTGCTAGAATGGAGACCAGCTGTGAAATTAAAATTTAAACCACTGCTATATTTGCATTATGCCATAAGCTTTAATTACGTCATCACACAGCATTGCTTAGAATCATAGAATCATAGAATCGTTTAGGTTGGAAAAGACCTTTAAGATCATCCAGTCCAACCATTAACCTACACTACCAAGTCCACTCTAAAGCAATCAAGGGTAGAGTAGACTAAACTATGTCCCGAAGTGCCACATCTACCCATTTTTTGAACACTTCTGGGGATGGGGACTCCACCACCTCTCTGGGCAGCCTGTTCCAATGCTTGACAACTCTTTCCATAAAGAAATTTTTCCTAATTTCCAACCTAAACCTCCCCTGGCACAGCTCGAGCCCATTTCCTCTCATCCTATCGCTAACTCCATGGGAGAAGAGCCCAACATCCACCTCACTACAACCTCCTTTCAGGTAGTTGTAGAGAGCGATAAGGTCTCCCCTCAGCCTCCTCTTCTCCAAGCTAAACAACCCCAGTTCCCTCAGTCGCTCCTCATAAGGCCTGTGCTCCAGACCCTTCACCAGCCTTGTTGCCCTTCTCTGAACACGCTCCAGCACCTCGATGTCTTTCTTGTATTGAGGGGCTCAAAACTGGACACAGTATTCCAGGTGCGGCCTCACCAGAGCCGAGTACAGGGGGACAATCACCTCCCTGCTCCTGCTGGCCACACTATTCCTGATACAAGCCAGGATGCTGTTGGCCTTCTTGGCCACCTGGGCACACTGCTGGCTCATGTTCAGCCGGCTGTCAACCAGCACCCCCAGGTCCTTTTCGGCCAGGCAGCTTTCCAGCCACTCCTCCCCAAGCCTGTAGTGTTGCATGGGGTTGTTGTGACCCAAGTGCAGGACCCGGCACTTGGCCTTGTTAAACCTCATACAGTTGGCCTCGTGAAATCCTTGTCATGAATGCCTTACAAGATATACTGGAGGTACCTCCTCAGACAAGTGGCTTTATTTACTGCAAGGTCTAGAAAATGTTGCAAATAAGATAGCAGATTGATGAGAAAAGGAAAGAAAGTACTTCACGGTTCTGGTACGGCCCTGGGGAACCTAATCCTACCCTTCCACCCAGTACACCTGTGTGATCTGTGGTAACTCACTTGACTACATTTTTCACTACAGCTTCCCTATCTTGTTAAGGGCCCACCTTGAGACTGAGGGTTCCAATTTGCAGAAGGAATTCGTAGTACTTGCAGAAACACCCGCAACTACAGCTGAAGATAACAGGCATTGTACTTTGAATGCAATTTTAAACAAACAGAAAATATCTAGTCATAAACTGCTCAGATTGACTACCCAAACCCTTTTAACTTTAGCATCATGCTTCAGTTACTCCTCTATAAAATGGGAGTAATTATTTCAAATCCAGTTTCCAAGAAGTATTGTGGAAAACATAGATGTTGATATTTATAAAACTGCTCCAATGAATGCTGACAGTACTGTATTTAGAGACAGGTTTGGAAAATGTCTGGTAAAACCAGTACACAGATCACATACTAGGAGAAGAGGAGAATATGAAATCTTGATTAGCTGCTGCTCATTGAATGAACATGTACACAGTATCCTGTGGAAAACATAGTATACAATGACAAAAAAATGCATTGTAATGCACACGCACAGTAGGCCTGAATTAATGTGGCACAAAGTTTTACGAGAGTGCAAAGATACTGCTCTTTTCTGAACTCTCATTCTGCGTGTTTTCAAAGTTGTGAGAACTCTTTTCTTCAAGCATTCCTCTGGGAAGATAAACTAATAGCTATATTACATGAATACACATCCACTGCCTTAATACATTTTTCATGTACAAAAGGAATTTGTTTCCTAGTCAACAGGAATAAAAATTATATTCGCTTCTATATTTTATGGCATGTAAGAAACTTACTGCTAGTTTATCTGTTAGTATGATAACACTGTTTCCACTGAAGGCTGAAAAATTGATGAGATCTTTAAATTTAATCCTCTTTCTTCCATTTAAGAAATCTACACATATGAGTTTGAGAAAAGCAATAAAATATTCTCAATCAACCTTTTTAAAAAAAATAAAAAGATAAAGTGTAAATAGCTTGCCAACACATTTTCCATTCTAAATCTGCTATAACGAATGGATTAATTGTTGGGTAATTTAATCAGATGGTTTGCTGATAAAATTTGAGCAAAGATTTGATGTGTGGCCAGCACTTGAAAAATTGGTACAGGTTTTTCAGCTATAAGAATTCTGTCCAGATGGCCCTAGAATGAAGGATAGTATTCAAAATGTTGTTCCCAGAGGACTGGCCAGCTGTATCTAACATGGAAATGCTTCTGTGAATTTTTTAAAAAACATTAAGTATAATGGAGAATACTGGAGAGAACATTTAAATGTAATCCGTTCACAATTTAGAGTAATTGACTCAGTTGGCAAGAGTTGTCTGAAATTAGGTTTTAACAGGCACAACTGCTAACATCTATCTCATACAAACTACATCTAGAACTAAGATGCTAACTTTTTGGAAATTGCCCTTCCGTTCGTTCTTTCCAGCTAACACCTTTCTTGGCATTATTCTGAAGTTTGCCACCTGCAGCGAAAGGTCTTTCTAAAGAAGTTCAGCACCTTGTTCTACTGAGAAACATTTGAAGGTACTTTAAATCTGTTTAAATATAGATAAATACAGTCAGGGCTCAACAGTTGGGCGCAGAAACCCAAACACCTACATTTGTAGCGAGAAGACATTTTTGGATGAGCATTTTGTAACAGGCTTGCACAAGAGCTGGAAAAACAAATTAAGTCTCACACATTAGAAGCAGCATGTGTCACTTTTTATACCCCTATGAAGCTTTTACGTTTCACATTAGCATATTCCTGGATTTCACCCATAGCTTTCATAGCAGAATTTTGTACTGCCATCTGACAAAGCTGTATTCAGTCCAAGATTATAGGCTTTCACAGCTGCCAAGGGCTGAAAGTGTAGTGAAAGAGAAAGCTGAATCCTTGAAACTTCCCACTACAGCAAAGAAGCAAATTTAACACGGCCCCAAGGAAGATCCATTAAGCCTTCATCATGCATCCATCAAAAAGGTGTTCATAATCTAGACTTTACAGGCTGGAATTGTACTAAAGGAAAAGTAAATACAACAATGCTGAGGATTTCCATCAAGACATACAGAATTGCCAGGAAGGGAAGAAAAAAATGTCATTTTAGTGGACATAACTACATTTAAAAGAGGAAAAAAATTATTGAGACATGCTAATGTAATCACATGTAATATCAAAATGTGCTCCTACTGTTAATTTTTACAATACAGGATTCATTTTATCATAAATAAAAGCTGTATGAAAATTTTCTTTGGTTTAAGTGTTCATACAGTGTTTAGATTTCTTTCCTTCTTCCAATCTTCAAACCTAGATCAGGCCACTTGTACTTGATTTTAAAATATTTGTGCAATATGATTTGTAGAAACAAACTGAAGACAGACTAAAGGATATCAAGACCTGCTTATAAATAAAAGCAAATTTAAAAAAACCCTGTAAAATCCAACAGAAAAAACATGATAGTCTGTCATACAACTATTATCTCCAATAATTTATTTTAGTACCATTCTTGCCAGTTAATATAAATATGTATATCACTAGCAAGATTCATTCACACACATAGCACACAAAACCACCATCAAAACCCAATTTTTACGGTATAAGTAATTTAGACTAAATGAGATGCAGAAAATCACTTTGCTTATGTTTTCCTTCACTTACATTGCTTCATGGAACAGTTTTGTTAAACAAAATGTAAGGTGATGGGGTTTTTACTGTGAGATGGTGCCAGGGACAAAGACACTAGTTAGTGCTAACTGCAGGAAAACACTGAAAAATAGAACTGACTAGTGACTATACCAGTGGAGATAGCTGTTAGTGTTCTTCTGCCGCTAGGTGTTTCCTAATAGATTTAGAAATCCTTACGGTCTATCACTTTAGGAGGAACAACGTTTTGCTCTGTATGGCAGTGAGAATGATAGAGCAATTAAATCATAGGGAGGGAAGGAAAATGGGAAGGAAGGAGTAACTCAATACTCTTTCAAGTCCTGGAAGTTTTTCAGGATGCTCACAGGTGGAGTGGAAAGTGAGAAAATGAAAATATTAAAATAATTTAAAGCTTAATTATTTCAGTGGTTTTCTTTGGAGTAATAAGTTAAAGAATCCTGCTTCTCCTTTCCCACCTCATGTAGAGGCAGAAGTCTTCCATAAGGTACGTGGTAGTGTATCTGGAAATTGTCTTCAAATATGTTTGGAACATGAATTACACAGAGGTACTGGGTATCTTAATCTCCTAACAATTACTTTATTTATTAAGCGTGTGATAGCCTGCGGTTTATGATGGAGCACTGTACTGGCAAGTAAAGAAAACCACAGTCAGGAGTTCTGTCTGGAGGAAACTTTGGAAGCTAGACTAAGCAAAAAAATAACAGGAGTACAGGGACAGTCTTTGGCTTCTCCCGAGCACTTATCAAAAGTTTTCCAAAGACAGCATGGAAATGTCTTTACTGTATACTTAATAAAAAAAAATTAAAAAAAAAAAAAAGAAAGCTTTAACAGCTGCATGTGTATGAGGTTTTAAGACTGCGCTCTCTACAGTGGCTTTGCTCCCAGAAGCCAAGAAAACTAATTAGGCAGTCAGAGCAAATTCAGACAACTGCATGATTTTAATTAAATCCTTTGATAAAGCTAGTGACTATCTTTTCCTTATAAAAGGTTCTAAAGTTTTAGAAAAATTCAGTAGGTTCCTGAACAATAGATGTGGAAAATTTGGAGACTAAATCAATCAATAAACTAGGAGTTAAAGGGATTTTAATCCTGCCTTCTATGAAAAATCTTAGTGCAACTTCATCTACACAGTTTCTATGGAAAGTCTAGGCAATATTGGTATCCAGTGCACATATTATCCCACATGAATGTCACTGACATACATTAAAGAACTGTCATGGCAATACAAGGAACACAAACTTGCTGACAGTATGAAATATTCTTAACATAGAGAAGTTGTAGGTTTTTTAAAGTTACAATGATTTTAAACAACTAATTGCTATGAATATGACTGCCAAACATTCTTATCATGATCTTGGCTTTGCAGAATTGAAAAGAGGTGTTCATACAGCCTTGGTTCTTGAATGGCTGATCTGTGAATGTCTTGATAGCCTCAGAATTAGTTTGAAGATACTTCCAGTGTGACATATAGTTTATTCTTCTGCATTGATTTTCTTACTGTGATCTGAAAGAGGTATATCTACAAAGACAGCACAGCAAATTGAGAAATAACTGTCCTATTTATATGAATATGGTGCATACTTATGAGTATGCTTATGATGTCTTGCTTCCTAAGAAGGTGGATGAAAAGATGCTGCTAAAGGAAACATCAGGAGTAGCAGAACAATGACGAAGTCACTGAGAAGATTAAGATGAAGCTAGCCTTTGTGAATGCCTGATTTTACCCTCTCAAGGTCAAGCTGAGAAGACAGAAACATGCACTCACTCCAGAGGATCTGAAACATACAAAGGGGAGACCCACATTTATCCCAGCTAACCTTATGCACTCAGCTGAAGTGCCTAAGTAATACCATTTTTCCTTATTAGGGGACACGCACATTTTCAAAAAGCAGTTTTGCCTGCCCAAGGTCTGCTTTGTCCTCTACAGACGGCTGTCTCTCTTACTGCGAAAGGAATAAAGGGTGCCTGCGCTCCTGCCAAAGTACTCCAGCTAGTGGGACAACAGGCCACTCTACGCTATGAAATTTGGGAATAAGAGACAGGATGGCAAAGACAAAGAGCTAGATACAAAAAAAGGGAGAAACAGCTGAAGAGTGATTGACTTCTCATGCCTCCAAAAATTGAGACAACTACTCTCTGAAAGGTACATAAACATGAGAAGAAGGATACGATCACACAGAACAATCAGAAATGTAGATGCAGTCCGCAATTTTTTTCACCATCCAGTTTGTAAGGTCTCTAGCTGAAAGTCTGTCCTGATGAAAAAAAAAATTTGGAAGGAGAGAGCTTATTAAAATACATGTGAAACAGGCCCATCATTCTAATGTAGCTGTGAAACAAGGGTCCACATTTCTACCCAAAGGGAAGGACAAAAAGCCAAAAATGCCCTCAAGGGACAAGAAATTATTTGAGACACAGATAACTTCTGCCAGATAACCATGGCAGACAGCAATTCCAAAACATTTCTGTAGAGCTTGTTTACATTGCCAAATGTATCTGCACTTAAGAGTGCTAAATGCTGAGCTAGTACAAAGCAGTGTAGCTTTGCTACTTGGAAATGAGCTGTATCATTTTACACAGCTGTCTGGGTGTTGTAAAAATTCTACTTATTACTGAATGTAAACGTTTTAGCTATAAGTTGCAGCAACTTTCCCTCAGCTTCTGATCCTGTTTCCTTTATGATGGTTTGAGCCTGTCCTCTAAATAAACATCCTCATTTTAAATTAACGCATGAGCAGAGCTGAAGCAGAAGAAAGGCTCAGGCACACCAGGACAAGGATGCAGCAAACATAGCATAAATATCTGCAATTGCCAGTGAACTTGGTAGGAAGAAGAGATGGTTCAAACTACGTCTTACTGGCTGCTGACCTGTTAAAAGTGTTTCTTCCTGTTACAAGAAATCCTCACAAGGAACCAAAGTGTATTTCATCTCAACATGTCGAATTCTCACAACATATTTCTCAGGTTGAGTGCAGAAGTGCTTCATTTTAGATACAGATCTGTCTCTCTCAATTACCAGTGCAGACTACAAAGCATTTTAGCAATGCCATATGTCAATTTAGCTTGCTAAGATATCCTAATTGGCTCTTTTTTAACTTCAGTGATGGCAGGAAAAGAAAGGTGAGCTTAGCAGTCATAAGTATTTATTCCTTGGCAATATTAAAGTGTCTAGCCAGCTCTTAGATTGAATGTAGCTGCAGAAGGTTTGATGTTGACATGTAATACCTGTTTTTAATGTGCTGGGGAGAACCAAGACACTTGAAACTTCCATTGACCATAATAGCAAGCCGTGTGCAGAGGGCTTCACATTCTTCCATACTACAAAATAAAGTGTGTGTGTGTGGGGGGGGGGGGGAAGATAGAAAGATTAAAAGAATACTAGTGAAAACAGAGAACATTATTTATACCTAACTGTAATTAAAGTGGAAGGAATCTGGACAGCTGCAAAAAATGGGTACACAAAACCTTTGACTTCAAAGGCAACAGTCCAAATCGTAACCCTAGTCAGTACATACCAAAAGTTATTAGCACATGACAGCTAGAAGAGAGCCTTAAAATAGAATTTATGTTTTTAGTCCAGAACTAATTGGACAATTCTGGCCACAATACAAAGGTTTTATTACCACAGGCAAATACCTGATAGGCAGTCTCAGAAATGCCACTGACTGAGCGCGCCATGAATTCTGTTATTCCCTGTAATATCTGTTTGTGGTCATTCTGAGCTAAAGGATAGAGGGAGAAGAATGAAGTAAGTTCGCTCAGCTTGCCTCTTGCATAGTACATACCCTTAAAAAGTAGTCACCCTTAGTCTGATGGCAGGATAGAAGAAGATGCAAAACACTACAATTCTAACAGAATTTAGCACATGGAAATGCAGCCGAAGAGAAAAGCAGGATCCTGTTAGATGTGACTGCTTCAGATGATAAATAACAACTTTGACTTGTAAAGCTTAGGGCAGATGGGCTGCCATTCTACATATTATACACAATTGTGTGAGCAGTTCTTCCAAAACATTGAAACATTCTTCCAAAACATCCAAAACATTTAGACATAGGACATCAGTCGGGACATATCCAAAGAGGAGTCAGTTGTTTAATGTTCCTGCAATTCACGGCGTGCACTCCCCAGCCCTTCTGAGATAGCTAAACAAGAGCTGTCTTGTGTGCCTCAGCCATGTGCCAGTCCAAATTAAAGCGCTTTTACTAAACAAGCATGGCAATTAAGTACCATCCTAGGAACCCTCCTAGGAACAACTTCCTTAAAACAGGACCGGGATATGGTGAGAACTGCCAAACCACTATATTTGAAAGAGATGGGGAGAGGGCTTGCTAACACATCTTCCCACAAATCAGGAAGTTAGCTGAGTCTCTTTGGAGTGCAGTAACTCTTAATGCTCACCTTGGCATAGCACTCCCCACCTCTGGCAAAATAACATGAATTTAGGCCTGTATGGACAGTAAATACAATCTCACTCCTCCCCCTCTAAAAACAAAAGTTAAGCATTGTCTCTGAAAATTAAGTAAATAGACCTAATTTTTACACAGGAAACTGTCTCTGTACCTTAGACACTTATTTGCTGATATGCATGAAGATTCACTTAATAAGAAAACTTCCTTTACTTATGCAAGTAGCCTTTGAAAGAATCTCAAATAAATCTCCAATGGCCTTCAGCAAATAGTATAAATAGCATAAAAAATAATTTCTCCTTCTTCCGCCCTGGCATGACAATGTCTTATTAATTAGAAATTAAATGTACACAATATCACTGTACTTATACCTGCTTCAAGTCATTCATTTGTAGAGCTAAATGAGTAACAATTTGATGGATAATTTTTTTGTTGTTGTTTACAGCATATTACTAATGAGACCACAGCTCTCTTCTGTTTAGCTGATGTTTGACAACTAAGGCTTCTTAACCTAGACTGAAAAGTCAAAGCTCACTGTTTCCTGAAAGTCACTGAACTTAATTCACAATGCATAATTTGTGTTCTCTGAGTGAGTGAGCTGGTAAGCACTTGGGGATCAAATACAGGTATGTGATTTTCAAGATTCAGCTTCCATAAATAGAATACTAGAAACTTTCAAGAGCAGTTTTCCATCAATAATGTAGCACACACATGTACAGGGACAACACATACATTTTGAGAACATCTGAAAAAAAATTAACTATATCTAGAAAATATTGAAGGAAGTTTTGCTGCATTCTTTTATTGATTCATCTATGCTTCAAATCTCATTTTGGCCAAAATGTTACATTACTGTTTTGATTAATGAGTTCTGTCCTCTTTGGGCATGTTTTCATGATCTCTCCCTCACTTAAAGCTGTTTTATATACAATTATATGTACTATACTATATTCCCTAGGGGAACATTTAATTTATTCCATTTTACTATAGATATTACAGTATTGATATTTTGTCCATTAAACTGACATACCAATGACCATATCAGAGAATTGACAAGGTATTTAATGTAGACAGACTCTTCTAAGAAGACAGGGTACCCCTACCATTTCCAGGAGTGCATACAGAGACTAGCTGAGGCATCTGTCTTTAGGATACCGTGGCCTACTCTTTTCATACACTGATGCAAAACAGAAACCTTCATAAAATCAGAAGAGGGTTTTTCACTCCCACCTCCCTTTGCAAGGATTTGTAAAGTGGGCAGCTGCAAAAGGATATCCTGGTGTTCCAAATAAGAAGAGACACTGCAATACTGAACAGAAAGAGCATAGAAAAGGAAGAATTCATTGCATCATTTTTTCTATGCCTGCTTCCCTCTTGAGCTACATTCTAATCTGTGAAAATTAAACATAGAAAATATTTAAGATTTACACAAGTTCAATTTTCACAAGCAGGAAGGAATTGCCATAAAATACCAAGACATATTCTGCGTTTCACACCAGGGTGAGCATGCCTTCAGCATATGCTCTTCTGCTCTCAGCTGACAGCAGGTAAGGAGAGAGAACAGGAATATGCTGGCTGCTGGGATAAGGGTCTTACCTGTGGGATGTCAGCACAGCTGCACAACCATCCTGAACTTCCTTCAGGATGGTTTTCCAAAGGTAGCGTTTAGAGCAGGGATCCATCCCAGAGCTAGGCTCATCCTACAGGAAAAGTGAGAATGATGACACAGCAGCATGGGAAAAACAGACCACAGCTCCAGCCCAGCATGAAGAATTAACAAAACTCACAATAAAGTCACATATTTTTCTCTAAAAAAGCTACATTTTCAGGAGGTCACTTAAAAGACACCCTGATCATTTTTTTGCTTTAACACATATAGTTTCACTTCTAAATTTATAGAAGGTACTTTTTATTAAAGAAATTTATACATAGAAAAATAATATGTTCATATGTTATATAATAATATAATAATAATAAATAAAACAGTGTTTCTAAATATACATATATATGTTTAATTTTATATATATATACACAAATACTTTTTTTTTAATAGGAGAGACTTGCAGGTGTTTTTCCTCACTTTCTAGGAGGGTTTGGTGTCTGTTTCTCCCCTACATGCACACCCTCCATGAGCACAAACAAGTAGAGAAGTCCTGTAAGCCTTAGCTGCCTGCACTGCCCATCCCATAGCCAGATGTGGATAGTATGTTTGGATTCAACATCCTCCAGCAGTTAGTCCCAGAGTCCCTTTGAGAGGAACTCGCACCCACGGTGGAGAGAATCCACAGGATTAAATAACAACCCAGTCCAACAACCAATGCAAACCATCTGGCAAACCCATTTCCCACTTGGATGGCTTTCATGGAGAAGGAAGTGCAGCTACAAAATCTGTATTTCCCCTTCTTATCTCATCATGCTGCCCTCACTAAATCAAATTTTGACTTCATCTACTGTGGAAGCAGAAGGAATGATGTCTGGTTGTCAAAAGCAGGTCTCTGTCACTACAAAACTAGGGAGAAGAAAACTCTTCCAGTTACTTTTTATACTATGGAATTTCATGAGGGGTGTCAACACCTGTTAGGGTGGTATGGCCTTGGCCAACGTATTTGCAGCAAGGAATCCCAGCTGAAACCTGGAAGCAAAATTCTCAAGAAACAAAGCAAACAGAACATCCAGTTCGATGCTGATTTTGGTGCTTAGCTACCAATGACAGAAGTGAAAAAGAATTCAGTTCAGTCTCCTATTATCTGTGGATAGCTAACAAAGAAAATGTAAAAAGCAATAAAAATAAAGCAACCCATGCTATTACTTAAATTAGTAGCTACGATCCTGGATGCAATCTAGAAGCAGATTCAGTGGTTTACATCGGTGTCTTTGCTTTCAGGCAAAAAACCAGCCTTTTAAAATACCGAATAACTCCTTTAAAATCTGCTAGCTTTCTAAAGCCAACCAAAAGTTTTAAAGCATTTGACATGTTTAGATATTTTTCTTTCCTCTTGTCATTACATATGCAATAGTCTGTGCACTGCAGCAAGAAGTAGGTTGAAATGGATACTTGCAGTAGCATGCTGTCATAAAGACATTAAAAAACAGTTGGAACATTTTCTAAGATCAGGGAAAAGCACTGATTTAAGATTATCGCCTCCTTTTACTAACTGAACCAGGGTCAGTTTAAGCACAAAATATAGATAAAATAATTCAGCTCAGAAGTGAGACAATGATAGGAAGTTAGAAGCAGCAAAATGTGTCTGATCTTCTGAAACATGAATCCTGTGAGAACACTAGATTTATCTGGTTCTGCTTAGCCTGCGATCTATTACTGGAAGCACTGGTATCTCCCCCAAACCTGGGAAGCAGATTCCCTCCTTCTGACAGTTCTGAAAGGTTTATTCCACTGTTGAACTTGTTTAGATCTTCCCAGCCAAGGCTTAAGTAATGGGTGTTCAATCTTCTCTAGAGAAACAATAGGCAATGATAAGATAGATAATGTGGTGTCATAATGATGTAGCTCCCAAAGATTTGTAATTCCCTGGTGTTCAATACAAAAGGCATTGTTTAAACTGGAAAGGCCAGTTTCAGGCATAAATGAGAAGTAGGATGTGAGCACCAAAACAACACGTGATGAATAATTCAAATTAATATCATTAAGGAGTATTAGCTTGATTGTGTGATTTGTGAATCCAGCAAAAATATAAGAACTAGACAGATTTATGAAGAATGACTTAGCAAGAAATATGAATATCCTGAAAAAGATGGGTCAATAATTAATAACACCATCTCCAAATTACTAATTAAAATAAGAATCTTCCTTATTAAGTCAGTAGAATTGTTCATGTATATTTTTCTCATGTTATATACAAAGTAGAGAATACATAAAGCGTTAATATTTTTACATTAACTTTTTTTTTCTTCTTCCACATAAGGAAATATTAAAAAATATATATATCCACTTGGGCCATGGGGTGCTACAATTGCATTTGTATGTGTTTAGGGCCCTTTTTTTTTTCCTGCTCACCCAACTACTGCAAGAAAAAAAAAAAAAAGGAAATTAAAAACAACTTCACTTTCTATTTTTGTGATCGCTGGAGAATAAAATAAGAAGTGTTCATACAGCAGAACACAGAGGAGAGTTGTACATCTGTTTATCAATTACTCCCTGACTGTCCAGGAAACTACCTGATTTTCTTTAGAGCAACATACAACAAAATTCAATGTAACCTATATATCATTGGCACAGTATTACCTTTACTCACCAGTAGAAGTATTTGGGTTTTACCAACTAAAGCCACAGCAGTAGAGAGCTTCCTCTTTGTGCCAGCACTGTATGTTCTCACCAGTTTGTCAGCATGGGCATTAAGGTGTAACCGGTTAACAAGGTCCTCTGCAACCTGTGGTTTAGAAATTTGAAGGCCAGCAAAGATGAGCCAAATTAAGTAGTGTTTGTGCTTAGATTGAAGGAACGCTCTGTCCATGCATATTAAGCAAATGTACATGTTGTTTCCTTATTTAGCCCATTCACTGCATATTGTTACTTTTGAATCCTAGACACATACAAAAAGCTGCTCTGCGACCTCTTAATTCTCCACAAAGGATAAGGATTTTCTCATATGGAAAATTTGGCTGTGTCATTTCTTGTAACAGTCATTTGCATACATTTCATGTCAATGGGTCAATGATCTAAAACGTTCCTCATTTCATGTTGTTCTCTGGTATTTAGTTGATCAAACATCTTAGTGACTGAAAATTCAGGAGAGAAAGTTCTACATCAGCCACAAAAAGATGGAAATGGCAGAAAAGCAAGTCACAGGTCAAGGATTTAGAGTTTCTTAAAGACAAAATGTAAGTCAGGGTTAAATTAATATACCTTTCTAATAACTGAGAGAGGTAAGTTGACCCTAGCTGGTTAGGCTGTAATTGCTTAAATAAGGATGTGTGATCTGAGTAAGCTAGGCAGGCATATGAGTGCAGATGGAGACAATGTTCATGCTGTCCTCTATGACCTTTCTTCTTTACCTGTCAGTCATAATGTACAAGGCTTCCTCAAATGGTGAGGAAGAGAATTTTACTGGTGCTAGAGAATTTTAAGTGTAGAAAGAGCCTTGCTCCACCTATATCAATTATCACTGCTGCACCAGGCAGGGACACCTCATGCAAAAACACGAGGGACGCGGCAGTGGCCTTTCTACTCGCCATTGCCAAATGCACCCTGCAAAGCAGCAGGTGTTTAGTGACATGCTGCTGGGTGGCTATATCATCAAGGGGTGATTAAATTGTAATAGAGCCAGTAAGTCTTCAACCTGGAGGTACCACAGCTGGGAGATTCTTGTAAAACAAGTAGTTCCATGGTGCTCTATTGCCTAATATCAACTGCCAGAGCATTCCCAGAAGTATGATGCATTCTTTTTGCTCCCTCTGCACTACCTTCAGCAAAAAGCCAGGAAGGACTGGAAGGATTAGTCAGATCAGGTGGATAATCTCCAATTAATTCAGAAAATCCAATAGAAAAAAAAAAAATCTATAAACAGTATTGTGAATTAATAATATTCAATATCCATTTCAAATAAACTGCCATAAGCATAATATTTTTTACAAGACAGTTTTCTGCAAACTCCTTAGGAAATTGTCAAGACATTCGTGACCTTTTTAGCAAGATTTTTCAGTGCTACATATAAAAATAAGAGACTCCAAGAGCAAGTTCTCTGTAAGCAGGAACAATGCTGCAGTGGTGAGAATCTGCAGTATTCTAGTGCGGATCCTGGCACTGGTATGAACAGTCGCTTGTGTTTGGTGTACCTTAAGGTATAACCTGACAGCAACGCGTGTTTTCAGAGAAAAGGTACATTTTATAAATATTACTCTGACGACATTAAATGCAGAGAGTTTTTTAAACCTTAATCAACAACCATTAAACCACCCACAGGTAATTTTACACTGACAAGTTCAAGTCTTCTGCTATTTCAGAATTAATTCACAGTGGTTTACTTTCGTTTAGACACTATTGCTGCATATCAGTAGAAGTGCTGTGAATTCAAACATTCTGTGGCTTTAGAAATGTTCAAGCATCTAAGCTGTATTATAAGATATAACAGATGAGGGTTTTTTTTTTTTGGGGGGGGGGGGGGTTGTGGCTTGTTTTTATTTTTTTATTTTTTTTTAACTTCCAAACATAGGTCTTATTATACACCGAAACAGCCTATAAAGTGAACACCTCTAAAGCATATGGTAGACAGCTGGTCCACTCCACTAAACTGACTTGACTTTTCTACCACTGGGAATGCATGCATGTTAGTGACAATAGGATTATTCTCCTACAAATCCATCGACAATATACAGAGAATTGCACAGAAAAGCTCATAAGAAAATAAGACCAGAAAGTGAAAAAATGTGTGATCTCTTGTTTACACCAAAATTAACATATATTGCAAACTACAACAGGTTTCAAGTGTTATTAAACAATAAGGAAAAGAGGACTACATATCACAGCTGAAATGTTGTAAAAGCTATCATTTAGCTATGACCAGAACCACTATTTATATGCTTTGAAGTGTTACCGAAATTCTTAGTCTAAGTCAGCAAAATGCCATTCTTCGAAAGAGACAATGAACACTGCACAGGGAAGAATTTAGAAAACCAAGGAATAGTGCCAGAGAGAGAAGGAAAAAAAAAAAAAAATCAAGTAAGCTAAGTCTTATTGTAGTCTGTAGCCCCCAAGGACACTGAATCATGTATCAGGTATGAACATAATACTTTCTGAAGGGAGCAACATTAAAAAGAATCGACTTTGCAAGTTTTACAATTCTGCATGTAGAATCCTCCCAGCTGTCTGGTATGTACTCAAGCATTCAGTGCACAGATACTCATGACTACGTCATGGCCTGTTTTGTACAAGGAGAGAAAGCACGGCAAGTCCTGTGCTATGAGAATTTTGCAAGACAAGGTTTACTTAAGGTAAAAAGAGAGGGTTGGGAATCATTTCATAGTACCCACTTTGCTGCTGCTTTGAATATGTAGACCTTCCAGGATAAGCCTTGCAGATCATTGCAGTGCACACCACAAGCTGGCTTGATATCTAGATACACTTCTTGGGTGCACAACGTACCAAATTAGAAGAGATTTGGAGCTCAATCACATCAGCAACATAAAGGCAGAAGGATTAGCCAGCTTTCTTACTCCTAACCATTTTCCAGCTGTACCTAAAAAAAAAAAAATCTCCTATTCCTGCTATCCTCCTCAACCCTTACATTTCAAAGGAGCACTGCAGAGCATGCTTCAGCAAATATAAGGATATAGACCTCATTGTTCTTTCAAGAGATGACCCCAAACCTTTTTCTCTTTTCTTTAGTATGTATCATAAGATTTCTAGTAAAAACAGTCTCTGCCTCATCAATATAACCCAAACAACAAAAATGTCATTTGAATGAAATTAGAAATATTATGTATTAGGTATATTGTGGAGGAGCCTGCACAACTCCATTATAACTTTATTTATCTGCATAACCAGTGGTATCTCGTGGTTTGTATCATAGTATACTATAAAGTAAAAATTAAAATCCCTCTTAAACTACTTTAACCGAAATTCACAATTGAACATATGACAAATCTTCAAACAGCTACACACAATTATGCAAGAGATTTACAATTCTAATGGTTTCCTTCCTTTAGTGAATGTGAGATAAATACATAAGCACCTTCTCTCCCTCCTTGTCATGTTCATCATGATGTTCTATTTCTGGTTTCAATTAATTTCAGCAGTGAAGAGTGAGGAGATACATCAATTTATTTAGCAAGTTGGTAACATTGAGGCCAAATTAAAAGACACAGAGTTATATGCAAATATATACATTGTGAGTGCACTTGAACCATAAAGATGTTTTACATCTAGTCATGGCAGTAGCAACTTATCTAAACTCTTTCCTTCCACCCCCAAATCCAGATTATAACAGACTTTACATCTATCAGCTAACAATTTCCCTATTTTCCAATATTCTTTAAAATTATTTACTTTTCCCTCATCAATTCCAACATCTTTAGCAAAAGTTCTTTTTCCCCAAATTAATTTGGACTAGTTCCCCTAGCTTTGGACGAGGCATTGGAATGAACCCTTCAATCTGTAAGATCCAAACCAAATCCTCCAATACTTTGTGTGTTTCCTAAATAATACAGTCATTCCAGAAGAGGAGGTAACTTAAATTTTTGCACACATGTTAATATTTGTGGGAGTAAAGGTTAAAGTAGTCATGGTGTCCTCTATCCACCAGGGAACCAAAAGGCACATCTACCTCACTGAAAAGCAGTAAGTGATGTTAATTATGTAACCACTAATGCTAATGATTTTCTACTCTCTTTGAAAATTACTGTTAATATTCAAGTAAATAATTAAGTGGTTCTGAGAGTCTTCAGTTAGTATGTCTTCCAGAAAAACTTGGAGTTATCGAAGACTCAATCTATTAGAAGACTAGAAAAGTGATAATGAGTCTATCCTGACTTGAAATGCTGTATGCATCAGTGTATTAATTTTGCATCATTTCTGACAAAATAAATATGATGTATAACTTCTTGCTATTTTGTTTTGAACTAACCCTCATAAAGCAAACCTGACCTAATACTGCAAATGTGTATCATACCTACTACAATTGATAATAAGCATGGCATGAATTCTAGAGTCACCTGAAAAATAACTATACACTTCCAAAATAGTCATTCAAAGTGTCAGGTTCTGACTAAGTGAATGCAGTGTAGTTTGAACATCGTAAATAACAATCATTCATCAATTCCACACCAAACAGTATTCATTCTGCTTCAGAATAAACTGAGATTTGTTAGATTTTTTACATTACAAAAGTGTATACTCATGGTCAGTCTTCTAGGGGAAAATACTTCTTTATCCCAGAACCTTTTAAAACTGTATGCACTAATTCTGCTTGGGCTCCAAAAAAAAAGCAAGAATGCAAAGAATAAACTAATTTACAAATTCCCATTTCCAGCAGCTATTGAATATAACATGTAAGGAAGTCGGTGAGATTCTAGAGTCACTGTAAAAGTCTTCCTGTAAAGTTAACAGAAAGAGATATCATACTGACAGTCCAAGAAGTTGGCTCTGAAGGCCTGATGAAGCTTGTTTTGAGATTTGCAATGCAAGTTTTAATACAAATGAGGGATGTCATTTAATGTTGTGTTAATATTTTATATCTTTAACAAGCTGTATGCTGCCTTTTGGAACAAATTGAGATATTGAAACTTGATATAATAAATAAATAAAAATGAGAATTAGAAATACTGTATTAAATTAGCATCTGTCTAAATAACCCAAAAGCACTACTCTAACTTTCTCAGTTTTGCAGCAAAAATAAACTTTCAGAGCAGATTTGGGAAGTAAAGTAAAAATTCACATTACATGAAGCTTAACACTGATAGCAAATGACCCGTTTTTCTCCTCCTTTCCCATTCAGTTAATTACTGTTTTGGAACATTAAGTGCACTCAACTTTATGTCAGGCACTTAACTCCTGCTGCTGATAAATCTGTCTAGCAAAGGATTTGATCCTTGAAGTTAGTGCTTCAATAGATTACTTTAGCAGCAACACATCCTGTAAGTCACCTGCCTGCTTGCCAATTTATTAAAACCCAAAGTAAATGTATGTTGCTTTCCACATCAAAACCACATACTCTCTAGAATATATTTGTGTGTGCATGTTAGCATAAACATTCACTGGTAAACATTCAGAGGCAGGCTTGGAGTGCTGTGTCATAGGCAGGAGAGAACGAGAAAATAACAGCTTACATTTCCGTACAGCTGCTATTCCAAAGCATTCCCAGGCCTTATTTTCTTTATAGGCAACTAAAATGTACACTTTCTCCAGGCACCAGCCATTTCTGAGTTGAAACACAGCAGCTGCTCAACACTTGACAGCAATGCCACACAGTCGGAAGGGCCCGCTGACAAAAACATTTGTTTTCCCCTGAGATAGCTGCATTTCAGTTTTTGATGAAGGTAAAACGGAGTAGCTAAATATTATTTGCAGGAGCCCTTTGATGCCTTGATCACAAGCACATGGCAACAAAGTCTGCTCTGCAATCTATGCAGACAAAAAATTAGGACAACTGAAAGAAGGAATGGTCTCTATATCACAAATTTGAAACTAAGGCACAGAAGGCTGCCTATAAAGAATAGTCTAAGCCTACACCTAGATCATCTAAGGTCCAGGATAATCAGAAGGTTAACATTTATCTTCTCCCAGTGCACCACAGTAACATGGCTCATCTCTAACTAATGCAGAACTGATTTTGATCAACTTGAAACAGGACCTGTACGTGAATTACCACACCATTTGAGGAACTGTTCCCCAAATGGTTTTGAGAACTGCCATTGGAGTAGCTGTGTACTAACTGTCCAGACAATAGCTGGATCTGAACATAAAGTGGAAGATCTTAGGTACAACAATTATTCATAAGCACTTCAGCATTTGAAATGGGTTTTATGAATACCAGATATTTCAGAGAGAGCACTATTTTCACATTATCTACAAAGAAAGTATAGAAAGCCAGGTTACCCTTGTGGCTCCTCACCAAATACAGACAGGAGACAGCATTTGCAGTACTGTTCATTTACATATGCACATGCAGAGAGACACCCTGCAGGCACAGCATAGAAATCTGTTGGTATCGTCCCGCTCATTGCGATCTGGAAAACTTCCTAGGCACCTGAGAAAAATTCAGTGCCGCATGGGGCAGCTTACTTATGAAATTCAGGTCCTTTAAGAACACCACAGATCTCTCCATTCTCAAGCTTCCACATAGCTCCTGATCTTGCTTCTCATCTTCCAAACCAGTTGCTGCTGGGAGGCCAAATGACCTGAAGGAGTCACAAATCAAGCAGTGACAGCAGGATCCATGTGCACACGCACTCTTCTCTACTACCTGGTGTTGACAGGTCTTGCACAGCGTGCAAGATTAAAGTATTAACAGCCCGTTGTAATGCATGGATCAGTTCACACTTCTTAAAGCTACTATCTCCAGTTGTCTGCAGATGAGGTATTACCAATAAGAAGGTGTCTACCAGTGCCACCTGAACAGCTTTTCTTCACACCTGTGAGTACTAAAATAAAACAATAGCTAAGAGTCTGTAACTCCAGGAGTCAGAAAGGTAGCACAGCACTAAAAGCCCTGCTCAGCCCTCACTCAAAGACAACCCTCTCGGCAAATTCAAGTCAGTTGTAAAAGTAACTCTTCCAATAAGGCTGAGGCAATTATTTTAACTGTGGGAAAGTCCTTCTTAGCCTACATCATAGGCTCATTCCTACTCCATTTGTTTCTCAGAGGATCACCATCCATCTGGGTTTATGTGCTTCAGCCTATTCACAAATGGGGAGTATGCTTATTCTATACTCTGGAGTGAGCTTGCCAAGAGTAACACTGTATGTATATCACCCAAAGTATGTGAGTTAAGTGAGTCCCATGAAATTTAATTAAAACTATGTACTTCTATCATTCAGGTGCCTCTGAAATTTCCATTCTTCTTAGGGTGTCTTAAAAACTACTTCATTTATGTACCATTTGGACATATGCATTACAAGAATATACTGTCTTTTCTTATGAAAATGATAAGACAGAAAAGCTTAAAAGCCATGCTTAGAGCATTTTAAGAGCATTGCTGCATAATTAAACAATCAAATTTTGATTTCTGTTTTAAATTACACTTAGGACCAAAAGCATTCAATAACATATGTAAGATGTGTGGATATTTAACAGCATCCTTTCAAATGACTACAAAGCTCTAGAGGAGACACCAGAATCTGTTGCCACCTTTGTGTCTATTAAAGTGCCACAATAATAGATGTTAGTTATGGTAGGCTTTTAGCCCAACTGTTAGAGAGGAGCTGTCAGTTCATGGAGAAAACAGATAATTATAGTTGAGGGGTTTAGTGCAATAACAATTATCCCTTAACATAGTTCCTATAGATCAAGGGAACCATATTCAAATTTTCAGTACTCTGCTAGTACTCAGAAGCAAAAACTACCACCAATGAGTTATGAAGAGCAAACAACTAAATAAAAGACTGTATGATGATTTCTAAGCAGCCTGCAGGAAATGTACTCTTAAAACTCTCAGCTAAAAGTCCAGATAAGCAGGACACAGCCCAAGAGAAGGGGCAAAAACTTCTAAGAATCTTTTATTTCCCCCAGTCTCTCATCCAGAAACACCCAAATGATTAGCTTAAGACAGGAAAAATTCAAAATATTGCCTGTCCTGATGCTATTATTGGGCATGATGGCAGTTATTTCTGAATACTCAATGTCCTATTGCAGGAATCATACCCTTTTCTGGAATAGTGCCTAGCTACAGGGGAAAAAAGCTGCAAAGAACCAGAAGGCAGCCCTCTCACATACAGACAAGGAACTGACTGTAAACCACTTAGCAGACCCTGAGGCGGTAGCCACGAAAATGCTGGGTAGGTAGAAAAAAAGATATTTCGATTACATGCAGTTTTGCTTCTGGAAAAAGGAAAAGGAAGACAACAGGCAGCATTCTGGAGGTTACAAGGACAATCCTACAGCCATAGCAACTGCATGAGACCAATCTATACCACAGGAATGACAGCCACCAATTTCATATCACACTCCAGTTTTCTCATGTTAATAGAGATGCAGTTAAGCACAAGAGACTGACCTGCTCAAGTCCAGGTCAGATGAGAAACTTCCATCTGCAGAGACAGAAAAAAAACCCCACATTTTATAGTATATCCATTTGGTACTTAATTTCTGGTATTGGCTGACTGATTGCCTCATTAGAGAAAAAAAAAAACAAACCCAACACAGTTTTCTGGTCAGCACAGCTACACCTGTATCTGTAAATTAAAAACCTCTCAGTGACATTCCCAGATATTGTCATCATCTATGCTAGTAAGCTTTTAAAGCATTTTCTGACATGCATTTGGGCTCTCCTTGGGCAACCCCAGGCCTGGTATGGCAGCCGGAATATTTTAAGGACTGCTCCCAGCAGGAGGTTTGAATGCAGCCACCATCTTGTGAAGTTTAAGACATCTACTGGCAGAGTGCTGACAGCTGCCATCTCAGCACCCAGATGTTTGGTTTATTTATATAATGATTCAACAATTTTTAGTTCCTTCAGAGTTTAAACCCATCTCTGAAGAGAAGACTTTTTCAGAGGTGCATGACTCAGAACATGTGGCATTCTCTCCCAGTTCTCTAAGTGTGATAATGAAGGTGTTGAACTATTCATAAATTTCATTTCCTTTAGAGTTTTTGTGCCTGAGATTTCATTTTCATTAGTATTATTTTACTATCCTCAGTGATGTTATCGTGTTTTGAACTGGCATAACAGACAAAAGAAAAAATCCATATTGTTTAAATAATGTAGTAGTAAAGAAAAATCTTATTACTAAAGCTGTTAAGATGAAATATTAGATGTTCTTTCATGTGAAAAAAAAGTACAACTGTTTTATGAACTCCACAGCCCAACCCGGCTTCAGCTCCCTCTGCAAACCTGTTCTGGATAGTTACCTTACAGATATCCTGTTTTGGAATTCCACGCAGTGTGCAGTAATAATAAAGATGTTCCCAACCTGTTAAAAATTCATCCAGGGCATCTTGCTGTGGACAATAGCCAATGAGAATGCCTTCAGAGCTAGCAGACAGTATATCCATTTCAGACCTGTTTAGAGAAAAAGCAAAAGACTTGAATGTTGTTTAAAAAACCCACAGCCCCAGGTTTCACCCTTTGGATACAGAGTCTTCAAGACAAAGACACTAACCCTCAATGCCATAGGTAAATGAGTTTGAATCTCTTCGCCATGATCACTTACCATAGTACCACCCACATGCAATGCATGTTTTTTTCCATTTCGGATTAGCACTACTACCCATGCATCACTATTCTAATGGGGTGTGTGTCAAGGTGAACAGATCAGCACAGGAGGAGGACAGATCTATGAGAATTAATTCTTATCAGGTTTACCTCCCTTATCTCTTTGGTAGACCCTACTGTAAGGAGACATATTTCAAAAGCGTGCATTACATTCAATATTAAAGGGACAGTAGTTGACAGAGAAAGAGAAGAAAATGTTGCTGTGGATCCTTTGTGTGTCTGTGCACACACATATGCATGCATGCATGCATGCATTCTCTAAACAATAAGAGTAAAACAAAATACAGAATATTAAAGCCTAGTAGGTTAAAAGACAATACAGGAAAAAATACAAAATGATCCTGATTTAAGAGATTTGGCCATACTTTGTAGCTGTAGAGCATGACTTGAAATTACATTCATTGCTAAGAAGCAAGCTTGATTGCAAGGGTGTCTCATTACCCATAATGACACTAAATCTATCCTATTTATTCCAACATCTAATTCAACATTCAATGATGCTGATTTACATGTACAGAAAAGACCTGTCAAAATTAAGATACTTAATCATAAAAAAATCTGAGCTTTGAAAGAAAAAAGTTTTTAAAAGGTTCTGAGTAACAGAATGGTTTTCTCCTTAGTGGTTTTCTACATTTCTGGTTAAGAGAACTAAATATATGATTAATCATTTAGACACAAAATAAATGTATTAAACACAGGATCTACAAATACCACCACTAGTGAAAATATAAATATGTATCTCTGGTTAACAAGATTCAGGAGTCTGGGGAGAAAAAGAAAACACAAATTCTGCATTTTACATAATGAACCACAGCATCCAAATATATTTTAATGCTATCAAAAGATAAATTATCATGATTATGATGAACCTTGCTGGGGACTAATTAGAATGGTCCTTTGCTTTTAATGGCAAAGATAGAAAATTTTAGTATCTTTGTAGGTTTGGGTGGTGTCAAGGAAGTTAACTGCCTGTAGACATCTCTCTTAGCAAAAAAGAAAAGGGGTGATAGGCAAAAGAGGATGCCAGAAGTGTACTTCTCATTAATCTATATCTACTTATACATTATTTTAAATGAAGCATATACAGAATTTTTACCAGCTCAGTTTCCAGCCATACCTAAATCAAATTAAATTATTTTTTAAGGTCATGTTTACGATAAGATATGGATTGATTAATGTTAATCTTTTTGCATAACCAGTCAGAAGCAGTGGATTCCTTATTTAGTGAACTCTAACACAGTGAAACGCTATCCACAGTGAAATGCTATCTAGATGCTGTTGAACACAGAAAAATATGTCTAAGGTTTGGTTTACTAGGGAGATTCAGGCCCACTAACAAGGTTTCCTTTTGGTGCAGCTGCTGTCTTTGGAGAAACAAGAAACTGGGCTTTTGGCAATATGTCAAGTTCAGTCACAAGAGAACAAATCACACTCAGGGGTAATTTCAAGGACATTTACTCAGCATGAACCTTGTAGCTGGATAGATACATCTAGTCTGGAATGGGTCCCTATCATGAAGAACAAAAAATAAGTATTCACAGCTGCAAAAAATAACAGACATCTAATGTTCTTTAGCCAGAACTGTATTAGACAATAGCTACTCAGTTCATATCAGGAAATAAAAACACATCAGTGTCCCCAGTGCTAATTGTACAGATATGATTTTAGTGTTGTGCCTCCCGTAAAGCACACAGTCTTAGATGAATAATATCCCGCCTGCTGACTGTTAGCTTTCATAAAGGAAGAGTACAGTGAGAATAGATCATTAAATATTCTTACTCAGTTTGGTCTTTATCTTGCAACTTTAACCATTCGTGCTGACCTTGAACACTTAAAGAGTTCCCATTAATAAGGAGATTCTAATGTATTCACTAAAAAACTCATGGACCTAATTTTTTTCCATCTCTGTATCTGTCAAAGCAGAAAACAATCTGACCAGAAGAAAAAAAAAAAGCAAAAAAAAAAAAAAGCCATATGAGAATTCTGGCCTTTTATTGAGATTTTTTTGTTGTGTGTAGTACAATGCCTATTCTTCCCTCAGCAATATCACTGAGTAGATTTCCAAATCAAAAAGCTGGATATCTTCCTTCAGTTTTGTTTAGCCAGGCCCTAGGCTTTTTCTGAATACTGAAAGAATAGATGAAAGAAAAACACAGCATAATTTTCAATTATAGTATATATCTTACAACAGAAAACTGCCCTCATCTCTGGAAACTGATTTTCCTTGAAATTCAGTTAATGTCTCAGATTTCATTTTCATGGGTCTAAATGAAATTAACATTTCAAGTAGTTATGGCATGATACCAGAAAACCTTTTCACTAAATGATCCACTGTAAATGCTTTTCCTTTTTTTTTTTTTAAATTCTGATGCCATTCATTAAACTAATTTTAATCCTCCTCTTCTTTAACAAACATCTTCTTATATGATGTTATCAGAATCAAATTGGAAATTTTTTTTAATATTTTCTGAAATATAGATTAGCATGCAGCAAAATCCTGATTTTTTTTCTCAAGCTAGAGAAAAAAAAGACACATTTGTTTTCTGCCCTTCTATTGTTAGCATGCTAGCATTTCTCATTAGGCCATTCGTATAACCAACGGAACATACAGGAAGAAAAAATCAGTTCATTTTATAAATAAAGAGAGAAGGAACATATAAGTACAGATTCCAACCCTTCTCACCTTTTCTGTCCATAGTACAGTAGACACAATGCATTCCAGTGTAATATCTAAAAACTATAGGCAGGAAACCAGACTTTTACTCTATTACAGGACTTTCTGTATCATTATAAAAACACCGAGTAACTGTTATCTTTAAATTCAGTTGGTAACTTTGGTTACACATCCCAATCAAGTTAAGACATAGAACTAACACGGAACATGAGTTTTCTTCTCCCTAGTGAAGACTTCATTTTTAAACCACATTGTTATGCTTAGCCAATACTTCCGCTTACTATTTAATTTTTCCTTTAAAGTGGAACATCTGCAACAGATGAAACCAACAGAATATGCCCAGAAAACTTCATATGTTAAACAAAATTTTGAAGTTGCAAAATTACATTTCTGGTACACTTTTAGAAAAGATCAACAGAATGTATGGCATCCTCAAGAAAAATAGCACAGTCTAGCACTTGAAGCATGGAAGATATTCTATTCCATCCCTTTCTAAGTGCTTTGGTCTCCATTTACACAGTGAGAATTACAACACTTTGGTGCAAATCACCCTGAAAAAAATCCAGGACTCAAGAAGGCTTCCGTAAGTTTGGAGTGCTCATCTTACAGAGTTTTGTACTACCAATGAAAGAAACTTGCCAGACTTGTAAGATACTGGGGATAATAAACTAAACTCTGAGTGAATAAAATTTTTGATTCAAAGTTGTTCCTCCACCAATCATTTTAAGGCCTTTTGCATTGATCCATTTCTCTCATGCATTGAAAGAAACCCCTGAAATCTGATTCTAGCCCTGAAGGCTGCATTGGAGTGGCATGGGGCACCCCAGCCAGAAAGCCTTTGTTGGCACTGAAAGGAAACCAAAACACTGGAACGAGCGAGAATGATCTTGGACAAAACCTGTTGCCTTCTCCCACCTGAACTGGACCTGTAGTTTCCAGAAGGCTAGGCTGGTTATTGCAGAGACTAGATTTGGTTCTTATTTGTTACAGTGGTTACCAGCAACATAGCTAAGAGGTAGCTGTGGGCTGACATGCAAAGGTACACTTCAGTTTCAAGTTCCAGAGACAAATTAGTACCCTCAATATCAGTCTCATGGCTGTTTTGGGGAAATTTGTTTCACTATTGACTCTGCTGTGCACTTTGCTTCATTTTTGTATGCTTTTTCTGCAGTTTTTGAATGCAGCTGAAATAAAGGCAGTGATATATATGGTACTTACAATGGCTTCTGTAGAGAGATAAATTCCATTAATTAGTCAAAATGAAATATAAATTTACAAATTACAAAAGCAGTTAGACATTCCATTGTACTCTTAACTGCACATTCAATTCAGTGCATATTAATGCTCAATTAACATTATAAAAAATCAAGGTTAAAATATAATTAATGTAACTATAGCTTAGTTATAATTAAACTAATTATACTGATATAGAGTGTAACAACAGCTATCTCAGCCATTATATTGATGTAAATGTATTCTGCCTTTCAAATAAAGCTATTTGAATTACATTTTTAATTATTTATCAAGCTGAATATCATCACTATCAAAAGAGTCCAAGTTCTAGCTATAAAGAAATATTTTACTTTCCCCTCTTTGGAGAGCAGTTCTTTGGTCCTATGACTTTGTAATCCAACAGCTGAGATGACTGACACTTAATTCAAATAGGATGGGGAGTTGCTGTCATGGAGGATATCTCTGTGCAGAAGGAAGATGGAAATTCATGGGAGATAAATTAATTACATGAGGAAGACTGCCAAATGCTTCAGGCCTCAGTGGGGCAATTTATGAACAAGACAACACCCGGCTTATCTATTTCTTCCCCTACGCACCCCACTACAAGTGAGACTTTGCTCTAAGTATGAACTTAGAGTCAACTCTATTCAGCAAACTACAGCAGCAAAGACTGCAAAATAGAGAGTGCCAAAAAGGCAACCAAACCACTAGTCACATTATTCCTTATTTTACACTGATCTTGACATGTCGCTTAAAAGGATTTTGACACTTTCTCTTCCAAGCTGTGTTCAGCTCTCCTCAGTTGTGGGGAGGCTTTATGACACAGTCAGTGAAGAAGGTTTAGACACAAATATGGAAAGGGGAAGAAAGCAAAGAATGTCCAACATACACTCAAAAAAAAAAAAAAAAAAAAAAAAAGTGGAGCAGATGTATAATATCTGCTGATACTTCAGCCCAGCAGAGATTCAAAGACTATGAGGGCTCACTTTGTTCTCCTTTGTTTGACCACTTAGTTAAGCATCAGCTTTTTTTAGTACATATTTAATACAGACCTTACTTCTTCAAGCTATTTGACAGAAAAAAAGTAACTACAAAAATGTTTACAGCTTTACACATTAGCTTTCATTTAGCCAGTTCATGCACTAGTGGCAATCTAGTTATGGCAGTAGAGCTAAACATAAGCTAATCTGAGTCCGTTTGTACGCTTAAAGAGGAACAGCTGTGCTACAGAGAACACAAAAAAACCCCCTTCTAAATGTCAACCAGACCATGCAGTTAACTATTACACATATTTAAGCTTGACAACTCCTTTGTATGGATGTTGTTCAAAAGCCAGTCAGTCTCCTAATGTCTTGTAGCACCATACTTTATAAACACAGGTAAGCAAATTTTATTAAAATACTCTCCTTTCTAGTAATTTTCCTTTTTGCTTTTAATATTTCTGCCCTTTCTGAGAGGGATTGCTGATACTTCAGTATAAGTATTTTATTTCCACATCTTCCAAATTAACTGTTTCAATGCTGCTTCTTCCTTTGGCACTCTTCAATATGGGGGTTGCAAATATCCCTAATATGGAGACACACTCTCTGTATGACAATTATTTTTATGTTTCATTTGGACAGATATGTCACTGATAATGGCAATGTTAGTGAGGTACAAAAAATAAAAAAAAGGCAAAATCCCCTGTGAATGGCATTTTGCTATTATCTTTGCAAGGTTGGCTGTGGTTGGTGATAAATTCCTATTATTTCTCTTACTGGACTATCTTTATCACATCACACTTACAACCAGAATGGGACTGCAAAGGTTAGAAGTTGCCAAAAAACATTTTCATAGAATTGTAGAATCATAGAATTGTTTGGGTTGGAAAAATCCAACCATTAACCTAACACTACCAAGTCCACCACTAAACCAATTAAGGGTAGAGTAATAATTTCATGTTTCCTGGCTTGGTGGCTGGATTATTTTTTAATGAAAGTAAAAACTAGGAATCATTAAGGTTGGAAAGGATCTCTAAGACCATAAGTCCAATCATCAACCCAACACCACCATGCCCACTAAACCATGTCCCCAAGTGCCACATCTACCCATTTTTTGAACACTTCTGGGGATGGGGACTCCACCACCTCTCTGGGCAGCCTGTTCCAATGCTTGACAACTCTTTCCATAAAGAAATTTTTCCTAATTTCCAACCTAAACCTCCCCTGGCACAGCTCGAGCCCATTTCCTCTCATCCTATCGCTAACTACTTGGGAGAAGAGCCCAACACCCACCTCACTACAACCTCCTTTCAGGTAGTTGTAGAGAGCGATAAGGTCTCCCCTCAGCCTCCTCTTCTCCAGGCTAAACAACCCCAGTTCCCTCAGCCGCTCCTCATAAGGCCTGTGGTCCAGACCCTTCACCAGAAGGATATGAAAGAAAAGCTTAATAAAAACAGATCAGAAGCATTCCCTTCCCCCAAAGAATGCCCCCATCAAGAAGAATGCAAGGAAACCCTGATTTGCAGAAAAGATGAAGTTGGCTCTAGTATTTAATAAACATTTTTGCTTAATAACACCTGGTCTTATGAATCTCAGTGATATTGAAAACTCTTATATAACATCTAGCTTTTATGCATTTTACTAAGCTTTTGTTATGAAAACAGACACAGTTTTCTCTCAGGTTCTTAGGATTAAGCTCCTTTTTGTGGTATTGTCATTGTCATGGTTTAGCCCCAGCCAGCCACTAAGGACCACGCAGCACCTCGATCACTCTCCCTGCCCTGGTGGGATGGGGGAGAGAATCAGAGGAGTAAGAGTGAGAAAAACTCCTGGGTTGAGATAAGAACAGTTTAATAATTGAAAGAAAGTAAAATAGTAATGATAACAATAACAATATAATAATAATAATAGTAATAATAATATCCAAAGCAAGTGATGCACAATGCAATTGCTCACCACCCGCCAACAGATACCCAGACAGCTCCC
Organism: Pelecanus crispus; assembly: GCF_030463565.1. NCBI lineage: Eukaryota > Metazoa > Chordata > Aves > Pelecaniformes > Pelecanidae > Pelecanus > Pelecanus crispus. The sequence continues at coordinate 96,588,636 of NC_134644.1, read as the reverse complement.
GAGCAGTGATCGCTGCTCCCCTGCCAACCCCCCCCAGTTTATATACTGAGCATGACGTCATATGGTATGGAATAGCCCTTTGGTCAGTTTGGGTCAGCTGTCCTGGCTGTGCCCCCTCCCAGTTTCTGGTGTACCTGGCAGAGCATGGGAAGCTGAAAAGTCCTTGACTAGCATAAGCAGTACTTAGCAACAACTAAACCATCAGCGTGTTATCAACATTCTTCTCCTACTAAATCCAAAACACCGCACTATGCCTGCTACTAGGAAGAAAATTAACTCTGTCCCAGCTGAAACCAGGACAACGTTAAACAACCAAACAACCTAGAGGCCAACAAATCTTTTAGAAGTACTTGAAGTTGTTGTGAGTCTGCTCTTCTGCCCTGTTAAAAAGGCAGCTGCCGCTCAGAAGTACATTCTTCTTATTTTCTTTAAGAACCTAGCAGGGGTTCCCTGAATACTACTTGATTATCAATGTGTGAGGCTCTTTCTACATAGCCCCATGCACCTCCAAGATGTTTTAGGTTGAACTTCCCAGAATCCTACTTTGCAATTCAACATGAACTTTTGAAAAAGTTCATCTTCCATTTCTAGTTCCCTGTGTTGTCCAAAGGTGCAAAAGGGGTCCTGTAAAATTCAAGGCTGTTTTCAGTGCACCTGCCTCAAATAGACACTTCTGACTTCATTTTAAATTCAGTGGAATGATTACTATAGCAATCAGGAAGATGTACATATGGTTTTGTTTGGGGGTTTTTCTTTTTTTTTTTTTTTTTTTAAACAGGAACTTTCAAGCATAGTTATTCAAGAAAACAGGAACTGTTATGAATTAAGGATTTTCTGCATGGAGCTACATCAGTTAGGTTCTCCAATATTTATAATAATAATATTACATACTCATTTCATTATTTGATCATGAAGAATGCATCATGAGGGATCTATCAGATTATAGTATCTTGTCCTTTCAGGGTCACAGAGGACAAAAGTTGTGCTCTTTCCAGTCAAACACAAGAGATGGGATCTACATCTAAGCTGCTGCCCAAATTATTCATCAGGAGTCGCTCTCAGAGGTAATGGCTCTATGGAAGCTGCTTCATCACATAGATTTTAAACAAAGTCTAGATCTGCTGACCAGGAAATGGTTGCAGCTGTTACCAGTAACTGTTTTCTTCAGCTGACTCTCCTCTCTTTCTGCCAGGAATACCAGGCTTTTGAGTACACTACTGGACTTCTTACTATGATATTCCCCTTCCCTCATTTATCTCAGGTGTAAATACAAATCAATCAACTTAAAAGTCCCTGCGTACCTAATACCCAAATCAGATATAGCTATGTTGTCCATGTATTATATTCAGAGGTGGGGTGTTTTTTTGTTGTTTGTGGGGTTTTGTTTTGTTTTAAGACATACACTCTACCAGCAGCAAGTAAATCTACATTTAGAAAGATTTCTGAACTCTGCAATTGTCTTTCTGATGTGGAGTGTATATACTCCTTACAGAGCATATTGCATAGCATAGCAAATAAAAAGAACAGAAACATTTCTGTCATTCTGAAGTTCCTTATTGTTTTTGCCTCTAAATACTGACTAAAAGGTGCTACCTAAAGATTTGAGACTCAGACACACTCATTTAGTTTTTGATATCTGTTCACTGAAGTTGTAACTAACAAAGACAGCTTAAAGACACCTGGAACTTGAAGGTGTTCTGGACACTCACAAATAAATTAACTGTTACAAAAAATATTTTTTTTTTTTATTTTTTTTATTTCACTGTTTGGGAACCTGATAGTTGCCCCAGTTCTTGTCCTGGGGATAAACATGATTGCTGCTCAGAAAGAAAATGGCTATACCTGGATCGGAATCAAGTTAGCATAACATAAAATTTTACCACAATCATCTTTGTTTCTTCTCACTAGCCTACAGAAAAGATCAACTTAGCTGGTTCATAGATCATACCCTTAATCTTTTTGTGTCTTAAAATCATAAATAAATTCTATTCAGAAAGAGTTATTCTGCTTTGGATGAGCAGCTTTCGTCATTCTTCAACTGTTGAGGAAGGGTTCTCCAGACCTGTTGTGGTTATAAACTTACCTATGGAAGAGTCAACAAATTTGCCCCCTAGCAATTTTCAGTAGTACAGAAACACAGTCCACCATGATCTGCTTAACAGCTGTTGCCAAAATATGAAGCAAGGAACAAAGTCAAGAATGACATAAATCTCTTCTCCCAGCCTCGAAGTTGTTTCCCCAAGTTTAGCTACTGCGTAACTGCAGCTCTTGCCTGAGGTTGCCTTCTCAAGCTACTGATAAGTTTTGAAACCTTGGGAATATGTGTTTTACATTCACTTCAGCCACTTCAAACACATGAAAGTCCATAACCTGGATTGACACCACCATAATACAGGGCAATAATTAATGTTGTCAAGGGTATTTTGAACACTTAAATGCAAATGTCTAAGGCTTCCTCTCAAGCCTCCTAAATGTGTCAAATTTCATTACCTAGATTTTAATGTATGGTAAATAACATTGCACCTTAAAGTATGCTTTCACGTTGGATTTATAAAACACAGTGGGGGAAATGAAAGTAGCATACGTGATGTGTGGGGAGAGCATTTAACTTATTGTTAAATGCCAGTAGCGTACTAAACTTGACCTCAGAAGAATTTTTATCTGTTTAGCCACAGGTACATAACATATCTAGTAAAAGGAATACAGGCATTGTTAAATTGTTTTGTGATTTTTTGAAAAGTTATCTTTGGGAGTCTGGTAAAATAAGTCATGTAGTCAATAAACATAGTGTAAGCGTCAATACATGCGATGATGAAACATATTCTTATAACTTTATATATATATATTTGCTTTCAAGTGGATATTAAAATTTTGGAATTGTCACACCAGATCAAACCATTTGCCCAAATATAGATCTGGTACAACATTGTACAGGAAAAGCCATATGCAATTCATGAATGCACAGGTGGGACCAAAGGCAAGGCCCATTAAAACCTACAGAAAAATACCCCTCAAAATCTAAACAAATCCTGGGAGCTTAAATACTGCCTTGAGGGCAGTATCTTATAAAAAATTATTACAGATGATTTTATCTCTGTAAATCTTAAATCATCTTCAGACTCATGCTAAACTTTGACCTCCATGATATCCTGGTACAAAGCATTCCACCTGTTCCAAAGAACGCCAAATGTTAATTTTTACCTAATGTTAAATCACTTTTGTTATTGTTGTTGCTTAATGTCTGAAATTTTTTCTCTTCTGTTCTGGGAAATTATAAATGAAAACAACCACCTAAAATTCTCTATAACTATTGTAAAACCTCACTCATATCACTTCTTATTCCCTTAAGAATCATTTTTACAAAATCTCTTTAGTTATTACTTCTTCATGATTAACAATTATTTGATGGTCATTTTAGGAGTTCTTTGTTATGAAATTATTTTTACACTGAATCTCTTGGGGAAAAAAGTTGTTATGAAAGATAATGAAAAAAATCAAACAAGACACACTTAAGTAAAATCATGTTTAGTAGTGATGATGGTGTCCATTTCAAAAGAAGTGTAAACTTTCCAGAAAACTGAATTTTGCAATGACTGAAACTACATTTTGAAGTTAAATCTGCTGGTCATTATCTTTGTAAAGAAGTGAGCAAATACTGACCTATGAAAGCATTTAATTTCTAAAATAAAGAAATTCCAAAATTCTTCCTTTAAATATTTTCTGAATTAAACCCTTAACCTGTCCTTCTCCAAAACACATATTTTGAAATAGACATCATTTAGGAAAAGAGAAGTTTCAAAATTATTAACTACCTCAGAATAAATTTATATATACACATATATATTTTACTTTGGCCTGACTAAGAAATAACTTTACTTCCCCCTCTCATTTTGCTGGGAAAACCAGTAAATGTTGTTACATCTAACCCAGAAAGTCCATTTTTCACTTATCACTCCATTAAAGTTAGCCTCAATATCACCAACACTACCTCCTATCCTAATTACATGGCATATTGATCAAGTAATTAATTAATGACTCTGAAGGACACAAGTGTCAGAAAACATTTTAAAATTATCCACTTGAAGCACTGCTCATCAGCCTAAGCCTGCAAACCTTTCAGTGCAGCCCTAGTATGGGGGATATATGCCCATGCATCTGGACATACTGTATGCTAAGATTTTTGTTACAATTTTTAAAGGCTATATGTTAAGGCTTCCTAGAGCCTACTCTTGCTACCAGACAAGTTTATTCTCAATTAACAGAGCTGTCAGACAGAATTAAACAATGCTAAAATCCTTTCCTGCAGAGACTTAATAGCAATAAAGCAATATACATTTAAAAGGGAACAAAACAGGTCCTCAGAGTACAGTATAAAGGACTGAAGACGTGCTGAGTCTTTGATCATTGGCATTATCAATTAGCACTATTCTGATCAAACCCTGTGTTATTTACCCTGTAGGAGTCCTGATAACAGCACGTCCTGCAGATGGGATAATATCTCCAGTCAGCATCTTAAATGTTGTGCTTTTCCCAGCTCCATTTGTTCCCAGTAGTCCAAAACACTAACATAGATCAAAAAAAAAAAAAAAAAAAAAGGCAGCAAAAGCAATCAATCTGCTATGCTGAAAGAAAAAAGTAATATTAATTCTTCAATAGTTTCTTCCCTTTTCGTATTTCCTATTATATGTCTGTGTGTGTAAATTCCCTTTCCCATGGAAAATAAGTTTTAAAAAAACCCATATGTATAATATTTTGATGATCCCCTAATTCCTAGAAGTGACTTATTTCAGTTTCTAGCCCTCCACTGAAAACCCTGCCCAGAAACTAAATGCATTATTTATCCATGTTATTAGTAAATGCTAGATTTGAACCTGAGGATCTCAAGTCCTATTTGAGAGGCCTGACTACCAGTCTACAGAGTCAATATTTCTCAGTTTCTCATGAGCTGCTTCACTCCGTACAAGTAAATGAACATTGAACAGCCAAGACACACTCTGACTCTGAACAGTTATTTCAGGCCCCTAACTGCAATGAATATATGCTTAAGCTAAGACAGTATTTGTATTAAGTCTACTTATAGCACTTCATAACTTTTAAAATACTTGTTTCATGAAATTTCTTATTCATAAATAGGCTTTAATCAGTAATAACATCCTCCACATTAACCCAGGTACCCAACAATTGATCTATAACTGGCAGGACATCACAGGACCTGCACTGCTATGCACTAGTTTCTCATATTTTCCAATTTGCTATTAGCAATGAAGAAAAGTCTTTTTCTTATCAGTATTTTTGAAATTAATATCTGCAAATCCCCAAAGCATCAAAATAATGAAAAAAACCCCCAAATAAATGTTGTTCTGAAATCTTTAGGATTACCATATTCAGTGCTAAATTTCAGTTCATTAAAATAGTATATTAGTATATTATATGCTATATTAAAATATACTGTGATGATTTCAGCATTGGAATTACAAGTCTGTCTTGGTGACAAATTCAGGATTCAGTCTACAGTTTACAATTGAGCTAGGTATTCTTTGCTTTGTCTTCGGACATTGAACTGCTGTGTTACCTACTTGGTTTTTATGTTAGCCTATAAAACAGTAACTTGGTAAAGATAAGAAAGAATTAAAAATTAGGACTCTGATGAATTTGTAACGCAAAAAATAAGTGAACAGTTGCTTCTTAAACACGATCAGAGCTTCTGCTTTTATCCATTTATCGATTTTCAGAAATTACTACAGTTGAAATTGTTCTGCTGCTATCTACAGATATTTGATTGTACACACCCTGAGTATGTCTGAACAATTGCTCAGAATGAAGTGTTATTTTCTGAAAGGAAAAAAAAATACCTCTTTACCTCTCCCCTTGGTATTCCCAAGCTTATGCTTTCTTTCTGAAACCTCCATAACATTTCCTGAGGTTGTACAGAAGAAGGACATCATTACCAGTTCTTCCAAAGAGTCGCTGTCGCTCCATTTCTACATCAACATCTTCTGAAGGGCTGACCATGCTGTTTATTGAACACTGACCCCTGAAACAGAAGACGATAACAAATGACCCATGGCAAATTGGACATTGCTGTACCCTGGATAACTCCGTTTTATTTCCCTGGTTGCAATCCCTTAAAGCTTGGTGATCAAGTCTCAGCAGAATCCAAGGGAAACAGCAACTCCTTGTATTTTTCCTGCAGTTTCCACTAATTCAGGTACACCATTTTATCAGAAGTATTTATGTTCAGGTGTTCAAAGGAATCTACCATTTTCTTTCTTTAAAAATTAATTCTGTGTCCACTATAGCAGAATACAAATGGTAACGCACCTTGGTTTGTGGAGGAGATCCCAATGAAGAAAAAGCCGTAAAAGAAGAAGTAGTGTTCCCTGCAGGGCCATTTCCACAAAAATCCAGCCCAGGAAATTCATCTCAAAGGGGCTCACATATGAATCTATTCCAAAGTTGCTGGTCAGGTCAAACTTGATCTGATTGTATGAAAGTTCTATTAAACCCTGGCCTAAGGAGAATTGTGGGAATACGATGAACGCCCATTTGAGGATATTGTAGATGTTCTGGAAACTCTGTATTAAGATGCAGCAGTTTAGGGGGGGATAAAAAAATTAGTTTTCTCCAACAGCATATTAAGCACACTTACAAAGCTGTATACAGCATCCAAATCTCACTCAAGATGAACTGATTTCAGAAGAGCATATTGTGAACTATTTTGGGGCAGGGTTCATCTCTTATTGTATTTTAGAGTGCCTAAGGCTACGGAATTCTAATTTTAGTTGGAGTTCCCAGACAGCAACAAAACACATGTGGCCATGATCATTCTATTTTCTTAAAATTTTAATATTTGAACGCTATTAATTCTAAGTCACCAACTTAAACCCAAGTCAACACCAAACCTGCCTCCAAACTTGAATGACAGGTAATCCAGATTTGACTTCAAACACCAAGTTTTTAACCTGGTACATGCATAGATATTCATACACATTCTGGATCTCCTCTCTATCAAGTTGCTTAATTACCATTATGATTAATTAAAATTATATACATGGAGCAAAAATGCATATTACTGTTCATACAGTGCATTACAGATCCTAGGAATATGTGGTTTATCTCTTATCTTAGTAATATTCGAACACATTTTACAATGCATATAATCTATTCAATGGACCAAAACATCTCCCATTATGTGCCAATTACAACTTAATGGTCTGGAAAATGTCAACATTTCAATTACGGCTGTTTTTCCATTATTACAGCATAATTTTTTGTTTGTTTGTTTGTTTTTTGTTATAAACAAGTTAAAATTCAAGATGGTAACAAGCAATACACTATACACTAGGACAGAAAAATCATTAATGTTTAAAACATGTAAATGTTTCTGCTGGAAAAAATATTGTCTGTGCATATGTATAAACTTACATATATACACAAACACACACACACAAACATCCACACATGCACTTGTGTGCATACATCTGACTTATGAGTAATGTAAAGCAAAGGTTTTATACTGACCTGCACTTTGGAAATTATAGCTAACAAACGAGGTAAGAGAGTCACCAGCATAGTACACAGGCCAAACACAAAATTTAAGGAGATGTAAGAAATAAAAGCTACATCTGAACTTGAAAAGAATCTGGATACAAGATACATCCATGGTAAAGTTGCATATCTGAAAGTTTAAAGAAACAAAATTATCACAAATAATTTATGTTTTGGCCTCACCAAAAAAAAAAAAAAAAGGCAGTTATCATACTAGAAAAAAAAAAAGTTAGTCTTATTTTCAAGATATGCATACAACTCTTTTGACCAACTGAGAAAAAAGGACAAATTTGGGATATGTTTTCTTTATCGAATTACCTTATGATTCTGTAGATGTACACATAGCTACTGCCGTGTGATAGGCAGATATGATCCATTTTTGCATATATCAGCTGCATATATTTTACTTTCTCTGTTCCAGAAAGCTCACGACCCTGATTTCTGAATGATTTGCAAAACCATGCACCTTAACATGCCTCTTACACAGAGACAGAATCAAAACCAAATATCTGAAGCTTAAATCATGGATGCTGAACAATTGGTTTTTCTTAGAGGCGTTCATAGAAAGAAAAAAGAACAAAAAAGGAAGGAGAGATTGAGCAAAGAAAGAGGGAAAAAAGAAAGAAAAAAGAAGAAAATAAAAAAAGAAGAAAAAGAAGAAGAAAAACCCATTAATCCTTGAACTGGGACTAATATTTGTTATTTGATATCTGAGAACTGAAATTTGCCAGAGATCATGTTAGCATTGCTATTACCTAAAACAGGTTATCAGTTAGTAGAGTAGTGGCCATCAAAAATGAATGCGTAGTTACTTCATAGCACAATGATTATAAGACAGCATGCCCTTGGCTGCATCATCTTTAATGCAAATCCTTAAAGGAGGAGGGAAGGCACCCTCCATTGTGGCAAGTCAAATAACACCTGTCCAAAATGGAGCAGTCATATTTTTTTATAAAGAGTAAAATATGTCTAGCCAGACTAAAAAAATACCCTACTAAAAAAAAAAAATTGATGAGCATGAATGTCACGTAAAGGAAATTTGTTTTCTGTTCAACATAGCGCAAGACATATCTGTCAAACAAACACTATATAGACTGCAGGAGAGTAGGTATCAGCATACACCACTGCATGATGATAAGTATATATGTAGTGTGTATATATATAGTTGTATATATACATAATTCTTATAAAGTATTAATATATGCATATATAATTTTTTAAATAGTGAGCTCAATGCAAGAGGAACCAGCCAAAAATCTGTGAATTCACTTCTTCATTGCATTAAACAGTAGTTTAGATTATGTGCCATAAAAGTTCCTTTTAAATTTAGTATTGTGTACTTTATAGGTGAATTTTTTTCATCTAAGAATGCCAAAATCCTTTACCTTAAGAAACAAAATTTCAAATCCTCCTGTGAAGTAATAGTGATGTTATCCTCAGTTTACAGGAAGATAAACGTTAAATGACTTAATTTTTGGGTCTCAAATGAAGATTGTAAGTATTCAAGTTCACAGGATCCTTTTCAGCATTCCGTTGCCAGTCTTAATTACAAAATCTTTTGTTTTCCTTCATGCACGTACCAAAATCGCTGTTCTAAGTTTTGCTCTGAATTACAGTACTGTAAATACAGCCAGCATGGATTCACCAAGGGCAAGTCCTGCCTGACCAACCTAGTGGCTTTCTATGAAGGAGTGACTGCATCAGTGGACAAGGGAAAAGCAACGGATGTCATCTATTTGGACTTCTGTAAAGTGTTCAACACAGCCCCCCCACAACATCCTTATCTCTAAATTGGGGATACATGGATTTGATGGGTGGACTGTTCAGTGGATGAGGTATTGGTTGGATGGTTGCATCCAGAGGGCAGTAGTCAATGGCTCGATGTCCAAATGGAGACTAGTGACAAGTGTCCCTCAGGGGTCTGTACTGGGACTGGTGTTGTTTAATATCTTCATCAATGACATAGACGGTGGGATCGAGTTCACCTTTAACAAGTTTGCAGACGACACCAAGCTGAGTGGTGTGGTTGACACACCAGGAGCATGAGATGTCAACCAAAGGGACCTGGACAAGCTGGAGAGGTGGGCCTGTGTGAACATTGTGAGGTTCAACAAGTGCAAAGTGCAAGGTCCTGCACCTGGGACGGGGCAACCCCCGATATCAATACAGGCTGGGAGATGAAGGGATTGAGAGCAGCCCTGCAGAGAAGGACTTGAGGGTACTGGTAGATGAAAAGCTGGACATGAGCCAACAATGTGTGCTTGCAGCCCAGAAAGCCAACCGTATCCTGGGCTGCATCAAAAGCAGCGTGGCCAGCAGGTCGAGGGAGGTGATTCTGCCCATCTGCTCTGCTCTGGTGAGACCCCACCTGGAGTGCTGCGTCCAGCTCTAGGGCCCTCAGCACAAGAAGGACATGGACCTGTTGGAGCGGGCCCAGAGGAGGGCCACCAAAATGATCCGAGGGCTGGAGCACCTCTCCTATGAGGCCAGGCTGAGAGAGTTGGGGTTGTTCAGCCTGGAGAAGAGAAGGCTGCGAGGAGACCTTATTGCGGCCTTTCAGTACTTAAAGGGGGCCTACAGGAAAGACGGGGAGAATCTTTTTAGCAAGGCCTGTTGTGACAGGACAAGGAGTAATGGTTTTAAACTAAAGGAGGATAGATTTAGATTGGATATAAGGAAGAAATTTTTTACAATGAGGGTGGTGAAGCACTGGCACAGGTTGCCCAGAGAGGTGGTGGAGGCCCCATCCCTGGCAACATTCAAGGTCAGGTTGGACGGGGCTCTGAGCAACCTGATCTGGTTAAAGCTGTCCCTGCTCACTGCAAGGGACTTGGGCTAGATGACCTCTAAAGGTCCCTTCCAACCCAAAGCATTCTATGATTCCATGATTCTGTGAAATACAAGACAAGTCATGGACTCAAGCTGCGTCAGGGGAGGTTTAGATTGGATATTAGGAAAAATTTCTTCAAGGAAAGAGTGGTCAAGCATTGGAACAGGCTGCCCAGAGAGGTGGTGGAGTCCCCATCCCTGGAAGTGTTCAAAAAATGGGTAGACGTGGCACTTTGGGACATGGTTTAGTGGGCATGGTGGTGTTGGGTTGATGATTGGAATAATGATCTTAGAGGTCCTTTCCAATCTTAATGATTCCTAGTTTTCACTTTCATTATAAATAATCCAGCCACCAAGCCAGGAAACATGAAATTGCTACTCTACCCTTAATTGGTTTAGTGGTGGACTTGGTAATGTTAGGTTAGTTGTTGGACTGGATGATCTTAAAGGTCTTTTCCAGCCTAAAAGACTCTATGATTCTAAGTCCATTCTTGGAAACAGCTCAGGAAAGAAACATGATTTAGAGTGCTGTTACTCTGCTGTAAATGAAAGCAGAATTTCATTTGTTTGCTTATAGCTGCTAGGAAATGAGTAAGACTTTCAGAATACTCAAGTTGTATGATGTTCAAATGCAGCCTTTAATGTAGCTGCCAGTCACACCTACATTTCTATCCTAACTCTTTCTTTTCCTTCAGCTTCAGCTGTAATTTGTTATTTTGTAAGTATCAAAGATAGAGCATTTTGGACAAAAGTGCTTAAGCAGTTGCACTATAAAACACTTCTGCTATCAGCTAAGAGGAAAAATGCAATTTAGTTAGGAGACCATTATATTTTTAAAGAAAATCAGTTTTAAAGTATCACACTAGGAAACTGTTGATTATTCTTTCAAGCACACCCCCTTCTGGCACATGGCTTAACTTTTTCATATAACTGACCTATTTTTATCTTTATTCTGGATCAGAAATGCTGCACAAGTGTACACTGAAGAGAAAAATGAAATTTTAAAAGGAAAAAATGCATTATGGAATGCACATAAATTAGAATTACGTGCACTGTACTGGGGAAGGATAAAATGGCCACAATAGGCTTCATCGCATTTACTAGGTAGTTAGGCTGAGTAAAGGGTAGAATAGGAAGAGTGACAACTCTGAAATTTGTCACAGTGTCCTTGAGACATGTTAAACTTACTGACTGTTATCATATATTTAATATATGTTAACACACATTGAATACATATACCTTCTTGTTAAAATTCACTATAATATCTGTTATGTCAGCCAAAGCTGAAAAGTACAGGAGGGATTATGCTGAGATGATTAAGCTGTATCTGCAGTCAACAAAAAAATTTTTAGAAGGCAGTCCAGCTTTTTTGTCAATGCTTGTTTCTTCTGAAATACCCAAACTTTAACTCCACATTCTGGTTAAAACAACGCCAGCATAACTCTCAGCACCTGGGATTTAGTAGTACACTGTGAGCAGGACCAAAGCCTATAGCACACCACAGAAAACATGCTATGACTTCAGCAGACATACTTATACGTACTGTATGGTTCATTTACTGCTTGACTAAGATCTCTATACATGGGTATTCTTATGCTAGGGTCACAGCTACTGGATTACAAGAAGGATTCAACAGTTGTAAAGGTAATAAAAAAAACCAGGAATGACATTTAGTAGTGTAAAGCCTTTGCACTAAGACTGAGAAGAATTTCTGCCTTTAACTTGAAGGAATCAATTGGTAGTAGTGCAGAAGGAAGGAGGAGGAAGATGAGAGTGATACAGAGAGGAGAAAAGTACAAACTTCGGATGTTTCATCTGAGTTATTTACAAGATCCTGGCATTGTGACCTCTAGAATATTACATACTAGTCTGGCCACTCATGCCCAGGAAAGATGAACTCAAACTGGAGTTATAGGGAGAAATGATAAATAGAATTATCCAGGGAATGGGAAGGCCTTTTTACAAGAGAGGACTTGGCTTGTCTGGGCTTGCAAAAGATGTTTGATGAGGGAGGATTATGAAGTAGGGCTCCAAATAAACTCTAGGCTGGAATTTCAAAGAATACATCTAGCTATGGAGATACTGAAACAGTTTTCAAAAAAATGAGTTGCTGCTTGAAAACAGTTTCAAGATGAAATACAGTAGGGTTTGGGTTTTTTTTTTTTTTTTAAAGTGTTTATCTGAGACTCTTCCTGGAATGGAAAATGTCCTGATCTTGTAGAAGGTCCTTTCTACTTTCCTTCTCATGGAACAGTTATATTTCATTATCTAAACATCTGTCTCATAAGATATGCATTCCCCCTAGAAGGATAGCAACAATTAGTTGCTTGAGATTAGGAAGAAACTTCTCAGAATGCTTGTCCCATAACTGTTCATCTTCAGCTTTTCTCACATCACCTGGGACTGCACATAGGAAGAGTTAAAGGAACAGAATAGACAGACCATTAGTTTGATTAAGCCCAGGGCTCAACAGCCTTATTTCTATAGAGAAATCAATCCTCTGTGTAATGAGTTATTTTAACTTTTTATACATGTTTTTTCATGTGAAACGAAAAGGGTGATATGGGAGGACTTTCCTCTCTCACAGTACTATTTGGAGACAAACCTCCAACCAGCCCAGTACTCCACATTGGACAGACTTCTCATTGGAAATACAAATTCCTGGAGCTAAGTAAAATTACAGAATTACAGAAAATGGGTAGAACTGTAATAAAAGACAGCCACTTCTTACCTTCTTGATGATATTCTGCCCAGCTAAGCACTGAAATTCTGACCTGACTATGTTGTTATTCCCTCATTCTCTAGAAGATAGCATACAATCAATTTCTAACAGCAAATGATTGTTATACAGGCTGAGTATTTTCTGAGACTTCCCCCCCCCCCCTTTTTTTTTTCTAATATATGAGCAAATCTCCCTCCACCTTCTGCTTGGAACTTTCAAACTCATGTTTCAGCCTGTTTTCTCACTATCTTTTGCTGAACCATAATAATTTCCAATGAGAGAAAATCATGCATCCAGCAGCAGGTGCAAACCAAGTCTAAAGATTTCTGTTTGTTTCTTACACGCTATAATTCCACGGCAGCATTTCCAATACCATACCCAAAGAGTATCAGCAGGAGAACAGTGGCTGCCAAGTTCTTTCAGAAAGTGAAGGCTGATAGCTGGAAGGCGCTAATAACGCCAACACACAGGGTGACTGGAACCATGTAAAACAGCTAGAAACAGAAGAAAAAGGCACTTAGCAGGTAAGCATCTCATACTGGTCTCTACTTAATTAGCATAGAAGGGCTCTACAAATTAACTTTTCCATATTTGCAATATAATTACACTATAAATTAGGAAGAATTAGGCAGAAGAGCTCTGAGATTTCATTCCACACTTGCTGTGAAACTGCCATTCTTACACATACATACATGAAACAGCCTGACAAAATAAAATCCAACTACAGAATATTCCCCTTAATTCCATTTCTATTGACCTTTCCAATACATCCATTTAACAAGCTAGCTCTTCCAGATAATGAGTCCGTATGGGACTATTGCTCCAAAACATCAAATTATACTGTGAATACAGAGCCTTGGATTCAGAAATAGCAGTTTCACTGATTGGTGCTTTAGTCATAGGAGAATAGTAAGGATACAATTTTAAAAGAGACTTTAATGAAGGACCATGTGTGCTGATGAAGGAAATGACAACTTTTAATGGGAACAGACATAATATTTAGAAGGGTTACAGCCATTAGGCAACAGGGAGAGCACTTTCTTTGTTTAGTCTCTTGACATAATGGTAACCAAATACTTAAGGGGGGAGGATGTGATTGGTGCAGGGGATTCATATCCAAGTATTCAAGAGAGACAGATTCTGCTTGCAACTAGCAATGGCAACGTGAAAATATGTGTTCTGTTCCATTCTTAGCATCTGCCTGCTCTGTGCATTGAAGCTGAGCTTGTTAGGGCAGTGACTGTCTCCATTTCTGCTTATATAATATTTAACTTTATCCTAATATAACAGAGATTCTGAGATGTAACTGCAATAGATACAACAAATCAAAGTCTAGCTAAATATTCAGAGTAGAACAACAACATCCTTATTGTTAAAACTGGACTTTCATACTGAAGTACAATGCAAACCTGTTCAAAATTAAACCAGAGGGCACCACTACTTCTTTGCCAATGGGTGAACAGACATTTTTTTAAGAGAAGGGCAAGGGAGTGAAATGTAGACAAATGTAATGCTCTCACTCCGTTCACAGTGTACCATATTCAGTGCCATATACAAATATCACACCATACCACTCCACAGACTTAGGTTTCAGTTATCCTGGAGCTGTTTAAAAAACACGGTAGAGAAGTCACCAAGCACCTCAGTCCAGTATGTTTCAACAGACCTGGGACTTTTTTCTAGAAATAACTAACTAACTTGAAACATTAAATTCTATTAGAAATATTACCTGAAAGCATGGTGTGTTATAAAAGTTGGGCATGCACAAATAAAATAACCTTAATTTTGCCCCTCTAGTGACACAACCTCAATCTGAACAAAATGTCTCTATTTATCATGAACTTTTCTTAGCACTTACACATTTTCCACTTGTTGAACATAGTAAAGAATACCATTCACATGTATAAACACAGTAAGAACAGCCTGATTCTCATGACAGCCATTTCATAAATCAAATACTTCTGCAGGTCCAGTAAAGATTATGCTACCAATAATACAGGACACAGCCTGTAATACTTAAAATATGTAGAGGGATTTCAAATTTGACAGGTCATATATTCATGTGTTCAATGTCCCTAAATGATCTGCAGCACAATTAGCATTTAAAGCAGCGTCTGTTCTTTCCCAGATCGTGATTGATCATGCAGTACTGTGCTGCATTTGTGAGAACATTTTGAAAGGAAGAGACTGGCAGAAAATAATGAGGAGTTGACTTTTCTGCACAAGGAGAAACTGAATGATGAAGGACTGAGTTTTTAACCAAGCCCTCTTATCTGAGATGGCAGAAAAAGGAATACAAAGATTGACTGGTCAAGTAAATAACTTTGGGAGAAATGTGCTCTTACTTCAAGCTTGCTCAAGTGTGAAAATCCTGATTTCAAGCATGGATAGGTGAAGCCCTAATGTTTCAGTTTTAGAATATTCTGAGTGAGAAGAGAGAGTGTCCCAAAAATCTCTGTTCCTGACCAGGCTAGTTCATGTTTGTGTTGCCTGTGCTAGATCCCAGCCTTTCCTTCCATGACCCAATGTGTTAAGCAAGGTGCAGAAAGTTTACGTCCCTTCTCTGGGGCCAGGAATCTTTACTTTTGAATAACGTAGGTGACTCCAATTGTTCCCTATTGCCTCTGAAACCAATCTCCCAATCCAAAACACCTTGTTTGAAAAGTGAACTATCAACACACAGCATCCTAGTTCTTTAAAAACAGTAATTCTATCCCTTTACCAGAAGTAGATGACCTAATCTCAATTTCCTGCCAAACACTCAACTACTCCTATAGCAAGCCTCATAAGAAGTGAATTATGAAAAAGCCTTTCAGTAAGGGACATATATGTATGCCTTATATACACACACACATATATATACACATGTATATAATGGAGCAATTTTTAATTTTAGTTTTTAAAGAGTCAACTTTGAAAAAGATATTTGAAGATAATCTGTGGAATTCATTCTTAAATGGAATCCAAACAAGTTCCTATTCCACAGCCAATGAAAAATCAGTGACTTGGGACTAGCAGTGATGAGAAATTTATTTCTATTTCACCACCTTTGCTTATTGGCCTGAACAGAAATGAGCTTCTCAGGCTTGAAGAAGGTAAGCAAAAATTCCTACTTCATTTAACTATGTTGGCCTAAATCTGACCTGCTAAAGTCAGGTCTCAGTGGCATTCCTGCCTTTACATTTGATTAAAAGGGTAAGATTTAGGGAAAAGTAATAACTTTTGTGATGTTTTCAAAAGAAGAGAAGATTTTCAGATTTCTTAATGAACTGCATGCAGACAATATTATTCGTAAAGCTAACAATGGTAGATGTTTCTTTGTATGAGAAAAATAAAAGTTGAGGACAGAGGCTTTACCCATTTCTGATCTAGGTCATTGTGTGTATGTGAATTCATAAATAATATTTTCTACTCTCTATCTTGCCAGGAATAAAAGGTACCAGTTATGAGTATCTCTCATATTACCTACCAACAGACAACATAATTATATCTTTAAAGCAGCTGATTAATATCTTCAGGCTTCTCCAATAACCTGGAAGATATTGCCAGTGGCAACTCAAAACACAGAAACTCCTGCTAAGAACCGCTGTGTGGAAGTTTCTCTCTAGGTTGATAAGGCAGCTTCCTTTAATTTGTAAAATTTGTGTAGGTACCTAAAGCTAGCATATGCTTTACCTTACAATTCAACCTTGGAAAAAGAACATAATCCCTGCCTTAAAGAATTTTATCTGACAGTATTAAAGTAGGAATGGTGTCTCAATGCCTGTTAACATGACAGCCAAGAGCTCTTGCTCTGCACAATTCAAATCTTATTCACCTGTCTTGTGACTATATTTCCTTTTGCTCATTTATGACAAACTAGTTAAAAATTTACACCTGAACACATGCTGCTCCACATGTTACATACCATATCACAGCAGAAGTTAGCAAGCCAATAAGTTTTGTAACCCAGTCCTGTGATGTGCTGCAAGTGTTTTGTGCCAGATACTCTGTCTTTCACTATGGCACTTCCAATGGATGCGGTAAGGATAGAGAAACCCAGCATGATACACAGTGCTACCCCACACTGACGAACATTCTCCATTCTAGGGTACAAAGCAAAATTCCATAATGAAAACACAATGGGGAAAAAAACCTCACCAAACGCAAACATTTTCAAGGCCAACTTCTTACTAAAACAACACTAGACATTAGGACCTTAATCCTGTTTTCAAACACCATGTTTCTACACTGTCAACATCTAATTAGAGAACAGGAGCAAGATGATGTGTTAAGTTACAAAACTATACATGAGTTACAGAACACAGCATGTGTTTAAAGTCGGAATAGTAAAGTGAAGCTTTTGCAAATATTTACCCCTATACAGGAAATTAAAATTTAAAAATTTGACAATCATTTGAAGCAGTTAACCTGTTTGAAAATGTCATGACCTGCTCACAAACACTCTAAAGCACAGCCAGCATAAATTCATTATTTTTCTCTACAAAATAATGCAACCATATTTGCTATAAACAGTAGACTTGCCATATAAACAGAGTAGAGAAAATGCTTCACTCAGTGGAACTCAGTTGCATCTATCAAGTCACAACATCTACTGCATGCAATATACGTGCTTATTGAATTAATATTTTCAACTGTCTGCTCATTGCAGCTGTTATATATTGTAAGAGTTTGCTCACATTTTGTCCTCATCCAGCAAGGCTCCCCCATATGGTTGGCTGTAGAGTGTGATCCCTGTGAAAAGAAAAATAAATTATGAAATAGGAAATGTTACATCAGGGCTTCAAGTTCTAGAGTACACTGTTGACCCCTTAATACACAAGAGGAATGAAAAGGCTAAATACTTAATAAACAACAGAAAGAGGTCAAATACCAAACTGCTAAACCATATACTGTCTCCTGTTGAGTGATTTCCAGAGTCTGGATCCACTAAAATCTAATGAATAGACATAAGTAATAGCTGCTTTTCTGCACTCTGAACTGCAGAAATAGGTTCAACAATGTTGTATATTGCTGCAGGATCTACATCACAGATGAGACCAAATAAAAAACCTAAAGTAGAAATTGTTCACATACCTAAAATTCTGGAGTAAGGTTGTTATTGAAATGTATATACTTGGTATTTTATCATTGCTAAAAACATCTTTAGATTGCTGATGTTTTGCAGAGAAAAACTGTTTGGCTAAATTCACAAAAAAAGGCACCCCTCAGATTGAAACTGTAGAGCTTTAAATTAAAAAGATACCCAGTTTGGGAGACCAAGAAAAATCCTGAGTAGGCGATGCATTCTTAGGCTTATTTTGGTTCTTGGTACAACCAGCCTGTAACAATCTAGCAAAATGAACTTCAGAATTGGAAGGTAGTTTATGGACAAAAACTGTGGCTTTTTACTTTTTTTCTTTTCAAGCAAAAGAAGAAAAATGGGGAGGGGGAAGTGTGCAAAACTTTGTCAGTGCAAAAGTTGTTGTCTAACTGGTCTTGATGCTGTTTCTGACTTACTTCTGCATGTGTACCTGACAGCTGTGCCAACTGTAACATAATACCAACTGGAAATTCTTGCAGTGAGATTAAACCAGCACTATCTGGTTAGAGTATCTAAAATAAATCTATGCTGTTCCCAATTAAAGAAAGAAATATCCATCCTAACAGCAATTATAATCTTCCTGGTATCTTTGGCAAAGAAATAAATTGTTGATAGCCTTAGATGGACTCTGCAGGGTGCCACTAAATCAAACATACTTTGTCATATTTTGTTAGAGTCCAGCTGTATGAAGATAAAAATTGTCTTTGTTCCAGTAACAGGTGCAATCTGACCAAGTATAGCTATACATTTATTTTTGCCCCTTTAATTTTTCATTCCTCATCTTCAAGCCAAAGTAATCTAAACATCACTAAGTCACCGTGAAGTAAAAAGCTGAACAACAGAGGATGGTGATTAACATGCACACAAAACTAGTACAAGGTAAAGATTTTTAAAATACAGTTAAACATTGTACACTGAAGCTCAACGGTAGTTAACAAATCAAAAGAAGATTCAAGCCGATAAGGTTTTGACTCATCACTGGTAGATACATGTGCTATTTGCAGAAGTCTTTCATGTCATTTGCCTAGAGGGACTATTTAAAGCTTTCCTTTGTTTTTCTTTTACACCATTAACTTTTTAAACAATAGCTGCTATTTGTTCTGAAGCAAAAACCAGCATATCAAAGAAAACTATTTTTTCCCACTGGAACAAAGTATTATTCGAAATCCCATTTATGTAAGGAAAAGTAGCATCGTAGAAAAAAGTTTCATTCCCAGAAATTTTTTCTAAGCTTTTCCAATGATTGAATAAAGGCGTGTATATCAGAAGAAAGAATGTCTTTACTTCATATATTTATAGATATGATTCCTATTGAATTAGAAATTAGTAGCCAAAAATAGAATCAAAGCAGACTTTTACTGTACAAACAAACTGAAACATCTGAACTTCTTTTCAGATCTGGTTAGAAAAAAAGAAAAAAAAACCCTGATTTTCAGACTTAATCTAATTACAATAGAGGAAAGCTTTTGGAAAATGGGAATCCTGATAGTTTCAGAAACACTAAACCAAGAAGTTAACAACATGAAACGTGCTTCTTGTACTCACTTGAGCTCAGCTAAATTGGAAAAGAGCAGAAATATGTCTTCCAGGCCTCCTTTTTTATGACCGTGAGCCAATCTCTAGTTATAGAGGATCTTCCCACAGTTGTCAAGGTCTTGCCTTCATGATCAAGAATTTGAATGCTCTAACCAAGCTGTCCTCCCCCGAGCTTCAGATGACAAAAATACTACAGTAAAATTGCTCCCACTCAAGCGGTAGCATTTTTAGAGACTGCAAATCTTAAAATACTGCCCATGATCAGGAAATGCCAAGACTCAGAAACCTATAGGTCCTACTGATTCACATCCCTTTTCCCAGAATTGTGAGACAGGTGGAACTGTCATGCAGACTGTGGTAGAGAATTATTGCTCATAAAGTGTCCAGAACTGGGGCAGTTTGTCAGGAATTCAGGAAGGTCCTCCACTATATTCCATTAATTAATCCAGGCTGATCTAAATCATATCCCATTGCTCTACTGCTATCAACTACCTGCTGTATTCAGTGAGAAGAATAGGCACTAGCAAAAACAGAGCTATGAATTCATGCTTGTGCAATTTCCTGTGCAAATGAATTCATGCTCATAAACATAGGTTTACCCACTCGCATGTTTTGAGATCCTAGTCAACAAATTTTATATGCGAAGATCATCTGCACTGCTGAAACTTTTCAAAAACACCCACAGGGAATTAACGAAACATGCAAAACATAACAAAGACAAAAGTGACATCAAATATTTTATAAGTAGTAACTTCTCCTCAGGAATATTTAATGTGTCTGGAAATAATCTCTCTCCTGAAATCACCATGGCCTGTCCCTAATAAGTGCACAGATCCCAAGAGGAGATTAACAAAACTTTCAGATTACTGCATTGCTATAAAACAAAAGTCTAGAGCAGTTGACTTGCATTCCATACACAGAAACACACTGCTGTAACTCTATAGTACAGAAAAAACAGAGACTGTGAAAAAGAGATAATTGCTGGGGGAAATAAAATACCACAACACTAAATAGCATAGAATCATAGAATCTTTTAGGTTTGAAAAGACCTTTAAGATCATCAAGTGCACCTGTAAAGGATGCATAATGCTCCTTGCGGTTTTGTATTGTACAATACGGATCAAAAAGCAAATTGTACTGAATTAATTTCCTTCAATGGAAGAGTCCCCAAAAGTATTTGCTCTTCTTAAAAGTAGTAACCATTTTCTACAGTTGATTTACATTCAAACCATGTAGATGAAACAAAGGATTGCATTTTTGAAAATTTACACACACAACTGAGATTAAATTTCCCAGGGTTGCCGAATTACAATTAACCAAAGTATGACTGTGTTAAGCTAAGTTCAGTTCTATGTTAGAATTCAAAATTCTATCAATCTATTAAATATAATACTTGCCTTTCATTCATTATTTTAAATTTTTCAATTAGTCTGGAGCATGAGGGCCTTCTGCATTTGCTACATTTTTCAGTACAACGATTTCTTCCCTCCCTGCCATTGTCCAAAAACAGATGATGAATTTATATAAAGCCAACAAACTGGCTCGTAATACACAGGGGAAAAAATAGTTCCCTTGAACCTAAGGAGGAATAAATTATAAACTATCTTCCAACAGCAAAATAAACCAACAAATTTGATGTACGCTATTTGCTGGTATATGTATGTTTTAATAAAAAAAAAACCTTCCATGTACTTTTATAATCTAGCCTTTCCTAAATTTCCCCTAACCACCTAGACCATCTTTCTTTTCTTATATCTCTGTCCCAATACAGCTGTTAACATGATGTAAAATGTACTTGTTGATGCTTTCTTGTCTTTATATGCCTTCTTACTATGTAAAGCTGCTATAATGATGCTAATTAAGTTGAAAACTAAACACCATCTTTGAGGACTTAAAATAAAACCCATAAATGACAGATAAAGCAAGAAGTTCTAAATGGCAAAGCTCCTTTTAAACAGATGTATATGGTGTTTATGCAAGGATTTTTTTAAGGATTGTATTTGCAAGCCTTGTGTGAACAGCCTTCAGGGCAAATTTTACCAAATCAGTATTCACAAGGAAAAAACAAAACAGGCAATACCAACAAATATTATATGATTCAGCTCTAACTCTTCTCTTTTTCATAAATTTCTCAATATAAAATTATTTCTTCCACATCTACAGATTGACATTATGTTCTCCTGACTTAATTGCAACCAGAATTTTCCTAATTGTCCTAAAACATCCTTTGCCTATGTCCTTGGCACAGAGCTGACACATTATTTTTACAGTGATGATTTAGGCTTCTTTATGGGCACAAGGAAAAAATTGTGATAGCCACCAATTCCCATCTTTCCAAAGGCCTGCATAAGCAATTCAAGAACAGGAAAAACTGTGACCATGGAGATCCTTACACTATACCAGGGTTTTAATGCCATATAAAGAAAGTAAGTGAACACCATGATGCCAAGACCTTTTAACCTTCTCCAGTATAAAAATGAAGAGCTTGAGAAATGAGAGGCATTATTTCACTGATTAGAGTGGGGTGAAGAGGAAGGCATCTCAAAGAAAGAAACATGACTGTATACTTGTTAATTGATATATACGTGCATGCATAGTTCTGAAAAGGAATGAAGCCAGATGTCAACACCAAGAGAGAGCACAAGCAACAAGTTATTTTGGTAATATATTTTCTCAGTTGGTTTTCAGCTAAGAAACTTCTTTTTCTTTCTTTCCTCAGTTGTTTTGCCTAGTTAACTACATTTTTTTGGTGTGTTCTTTTTTTTCTTTTCCTTTCTTTTTCTTTTTTTTTTTTTTTTTTTAAAGTAAAAGGCTCAGTTTCTATTCCTTGGATTGCTCAGTGAAAGACTTATCTTTACACAACTGAGAAACAAGGGTATTTTTAGCAGTCCTGCAAGCCACATCAGTAAGGAAAAAAGAGGAGGGAAGTAGTCAGAGCTTCATGGTTTAACTATAAATTGCATGAATAACTCAGTTGGGGGGTGGGACGGGAGAGTATTTACATTGGAAATGCCACTAGGAGCTACATGCTACATGCTTAGTAGTAGAAGAGGCAATAAACAATTAATTGTACCCTCTTCAGCTTCTCCATGATTTCCCCTTAGTACTCTCCCTTCCAGGCTGAACAATCCTATTCCTTTCCTTACATTGTTCTTGATTAAACTAATTTTAGATTCTAATATGTTAAAAAGGCATCTGGTGAAACAAATTCTTTATAAAAAGTTATAAGCATTACAACATTCTCTAGAATAAAATACTATCTTTTTCCATTCTGGATAGAACAGTTCACAGGAAAAAGGAAAATACATCCACATTACAGATATTTGAAATGAACAGCATCTTGTTTGCAGTAGGAAAAATCCCGCCCTGTTGCCATTCAGGAGCTGCACAACTCAAGACACCTTTCCCCATATCAACATCTTATTAACAGTCTGTACCTTCAAGAAAAAAGTGCTCTAGATCTTCTATTTCAAATCTAAACCACCTGACCATCTGTCAGAAAAGAAAGCAACATGTAATTTGGCATTGCATTGAGTCTTACAGACTTGGAATGTTTCCTTCCTGTAGGTTATGAAGAACATGGGGCACTGGCAGCCCAGTCCATCCGGCCTGGGTGCAACTTTCCACATAATCACGTTACAAAATCTGCAGGTTTGCAGTAAAAATGAGGACAGTGATATGAGCCAAGCAGTACTTTTTCAGTATAGGGTGGAAAGATCTAGAGGAAAAAAATCTCAAGCGTCTTCAAGCTTGTATGCCATCACCATAGGCTAATCAGAGCTGGCCTTAGTTACATCGTGCAGTTCTGCATTGTATTTTGGGTGTGTCTGAGCCTGTCTCTTGGCACTCCTTTGTAAACGATCTCTTCTTTCTGTCATGTAGCATGCTGACTCTTGAGTACATAGATCAATTTGGATCTGTGCTACTAAGTATCAGAATTGTTACAGACTTGAATAGAAGACCAATCTAGGTTTCTTTATTCCAGACATTTTATTTTAGATTAGAATAAAATAGAGTAGAATAAAATAAAATAGTATGTATAACAAAAATGGAGGTAGCACAAAAAGTACACTTTTTACAAGCTCTTCTTTGCCAGCATTTAAAATTTATGATGAGATTTCTGTTTGTATAAATTCAGACGTTACTATTTACAGAAAATTACAATTTATATTTTATGGAGAATTCCACAGGCAGCACCCTCATTAATGATTTATATTGTACTTTCCCCCCACTAACCACATATGGTTAAGCGGGTTCCTACTAAATGCTATTTCACAGGTTCCTTTGAAAAGGGATTTAAAGTTACAATTTGCAAAGCAATCAGGAAACTATACAGTCACTTTCCAACAAAACTCAGCTGAAAATGGGCCTCTTGATCCCTTCATCTCTTTTGAAGATCTGAATCTGAATTAAATGAGGATGCTATATGAACACTTACAATGATCCCTAGCATGAAAGGTTTTTAAAAAATCAATTACTTCAATAGAAGTCCTGAGATGGGGCAGCTGCATTGCACAAGGCCTTTCTATACTGATACATTTCTGTTCTTTGAGTAATGATGCAAGAACTTTTTTTGACCACTGTACGTTACAGACATCGTTATAGATGACTACCACTCCTTTTTTCTTTATATAGCCTTACCCTAAGACGCAGGTAATAGTCCTTCCCTTGTATTCCAGCACAATAAACACATTCTGACTCAACTCTATACAATTAGGTGTGAAAAAGAACACAGTTTTACTTGATCAGAATTTCTATCTCAAGCTTAAGGAAAATGTTGCCTTTTAATTTTTTATTTGCACACAATTACATTATCTAATTGTAGGAATGCAGCATTTCAGGAAGAGATTTAAAAACATACAAACATAATTCACGTAAGCTCGAAGACCAGACAGAGCCGAAGAGTTTTGACAAAAGCCCAGTACATCTTACCTTCTCTGTTGAATAGTCTTTCTCACTTTTTTTTTTAACTAACATGTTCATTCTCATTAGTCACTGAATTTATAACCCACTAGAAAACAAAATGTATTTAGTTTCTTTTCCAGTATAACAGATGAGTTAGACTTTTTCCACAACAGAAACACAGACTTACATGATTATGAAGCTAGATGTGGCTATCCACATGGTACAGAAGGTGAGCTATTTTCATACAAGAAGTATTCCTGAACTGCTGTTCCAAAATAGACATCTGATCCATTAACTATGGTAAACTGATGTAAATCAACCTGGCTAGCTTCTGTTGCTCCATCTATCTACATGCACCTCCAGCTGGCACACACATTTTCTTCAACAACCATACCCATACCACTCTTTACATGAAAATTACAAGAAGCAAACATTGTAACTTTCCAAGCATCTTCATGGCAAAGCTTACTGATAATCCGATATAGGGGGAAAAAGAGAAATCTCTTCACTTGCAGAAAAAGGATTTGAAGATCAGATTACACAATAATAAAGAGGAATTATTTTTGATCATCAAATAACTGTCATTTCCTGCTCCTGCATGCTCAGGATGATCAACAGTCAGTAACTTGGACTGAGAAAAGAAAAAAAATCATCAATTTTTTTCACAGTTTTTTGAACAGATACAAATCCCTCAGGATATAAATCAGTGCAAGGTAGCATGTCCTCCGTATTCTTGGGTACAACTTCTTCCTTCAAATTCTCATACAAAATCCTAAGTCTATATTCCCTGTATCCTCTTGACTGAAGAAAAGACATAAGACAGAAGCATTTAGCCTACTTCTCAGCTCCTTATTACTAAATCTTATCACAAACTGGTACCAGTACTGCCGATCTCCTATGAAAGTTACTAGGTCTGTCCCTGCGAGCAAAGCAGGTAGAACTGGGCACACTGTCTGTGATGACTCTTCCCTCCTCCAGGGAACTTGGGAGAACTCCAACTGGGTTCATGCTCAAGAAATACCCAAAGGATGTAACTGCTAAGTGAAAGGGTTCCTCAGTATTTATATGAGCATTTAAATAAGCTGTTGACCTCTTTCAAGGTTATTTCAATATCATAGTAGTTGCTACTCTGTTTACATCCACAGTAATGCTCTACCCCATTGAAGTAAGCTGCTTGCAGTAAAGCAAGATTTATTTTTTGTGAAGGAGGGGAAGACTGTGTCCTTACATTCCCTTTTCAAGGGTCAAATTATTTTTATGTCACTTAAAAGTAATACAGAAGCACTGGTTCTGTTGACAGGAAAAAGTTATCCTGTGAAGAAAACCATGGCATTAATATAAGTCAGAATTACAAAGCTACATTTCTGCAACTTCCTGACAAGCTTCCTTGCAGCAATTTCCAGTAATATTCTAGAACTGACCTTGCATATAAACAGAGTTTGCAAGAGGAAAAAAAAAAAAAAATCAAGAAGAATAGATTTCAGTGTTGAAACACAGTATGTTGTCATCTGACTGCTAATTTACAGGACTGCATATTACCATTTTAATAAGAAAAGCATATAAACAGTTCTCCATCAGAGCAGTATCCTTAAATAAGAGATAGTTAAAAGTCAAAGTGAATTGACCTTAAGTGCCCCATATAGCACTGGAAACCTGTTAATTTTTTTAAAAAAATATACATATGTATTTGTCTCTACATATATACACACACATATGTGTACATACACATATACATAGATACAGATAGATAGATAGATAACTTGACTTCTCTTTCTAGGATTTCTCTGACAGGTGCCTCTGCCTTATGTCTCAAGAGAATGATCATTCCATCTTCATTGCACCTCTCCAATACACATACACATAAATAAATTGCTTTCTAGTTCATAAACTCTCTTTCTGCAGAGACTTAACCAACACATTCTGCCAGAAGATTATAAAATGAGCCCATATTTGTATAGATGACAGTCCAAGACATCAAATATTTATTAAGCACTGTTTTGCTTATTGTGTTTGTGTGTCATGCAACAACATAAAACATAACATTTCCACAATCCTTGGGACAACTATAATTTTGTCCGACCGTAATCTGGGTGGTAAGTCCCCAATTGTCCATGACAGATATAAAAGTAAAGGTACTTCAACATTTAAGTTCCAGAATGGGATATCTAATGCTACAGAAAACAAGCTAGCATCAGTACTATACATGAAGTGCAGGGAAACTTGATTAAAAATTGATTTCTATTAAAAATTCTCATTAAAATACCTGATTTCATTTCATTCAAACTTTCTGCAGAAATACATTACCTTTGATTCATTCTCATAATTCATTTTGAAAAATAAAACCCCAGCCATCTTGAAAGCAAGCCATTATTCTTTTTTCATTGACATTCTGGAAACTTTTCTTAATTAATTTCTGTTTTCAGTTACTCAGGATTCCTTCCCCCTTTTCACTGATTTTCATCTTCTTTCTTCCTTCTTAATTATAAACAGACTGAAAATCATTTTACCATTACAGGCAGCCATCCTACCTTTTCAAAAACTCTTAAAAATTCGTCATAAGCTATTTTTAAATTTCTGTAAACCAAACATGCTCCTCTTTAACAGACCCTTAAGAATGAAAGGAACTGGGATGAACAGAAGTTAGGCTGAACTATCAAGCCCAGATTTCAAACTAGATTTCAACATCCTAAAAGTTCACCTGTGTTAACAGCTGATTCTTTGGCTGCAGTCATTTTTAAAAAAGACAGTTTGTAAAATTTTTATTTTAACAAGTTCTCATACAGTTCAGAGATATCTGAACTAGAGAATTCAGATGTCAAATATACTAATCTCTCTTTTGTTATGTGCAATAGTAAGATACACCAGCCTCTCCTGTTCCTTGAGTAACACGATGCTATGGAACACCATGTTGCAGTGTGAATTTTCAGGATACTCTGGGTTTACCCTGGATATTTACATAAGGAGATAGAGTAATGTGACAAAGAAGTTATAAATTCATACTCTGTTGTGCATTAATAATCCCATTTAAGCAAGCCTTAGCAGTGGTTTCACAAGGACTAATATCCCAAGTGTAGCGAACAAATTTACACTTATCCCACAGGAATGTTCTTTGTAAGAAACTCATATGGCATAGTGAGCTGTAAATTCAAACTTTATCTTACTGTGTATTACATTCTTCACACAAACAAACTTTCTGTTTAAGTAAAAGTTTTACTTTCAAATCCTCCCAAGAAATGCATGATTCTGCAATCCTACTTTATACTATGAAAAATTTTCATACTTAAAATTATTTCAGTTTATTTAAAAACTACTTTTCAAAAGACATGAAAAAAGACTTAAAGAAGGACTATTACCATACTGTCTCCAATCCACATTAGGAGGCAAATTCAGCCACAGAATGAAGTTATTTAGTTCATTTAAGTAGGATGGCAGTGAATGGAAACCTTTTTGGTTGTACCACACCTGGAAGAAAGGAAGGAAATTGTGAATCAAAAATGAGTTGAATCTGAACACTGATCTGAAAGCTCCCATACCTTGAAGAATTGTATAAAGATATCCGATTCTCCTGTTATGACACCTATTTATAGAAGAAGGTGAACTAGGCAGAACAGAATCAGTTAATTTGTACAGGCCTTTGAACAGAGTGCAGTAGTTTGTTTTCTACTGTTGGAGCTGTACACCTATGATAATTATTAAATTGAGATTCTCTGATTTAATGGAACACTGCGTCCCTTCCTTTACACACATGTGGTTGAACAAGTAGAGGAAAAACAATGCAAAAATAACATTTGCCAATTTAATTGAAAACACAAAAGGTGAGTAAAACTAGTGTTACAAGTGGAGAACATTGTTGAAATTCCAAAAAGACTTATCTATATAATACCTGCAAGTGACACACAGCATAAAATGTCTAGGAAAAGAATATCCTAGAAAGTGGGGAAAGAAAGAAAGAAGGAGGCACTGTTTACAAGGAGAGTAAGAAACTATTCCATAAAGGACAAAGCTGTGTCCTCACCTTCAACAAGCAATTATCAGGGTTTTGTTAAGCATGGAGGAAATTAACAACGGACAAACTTTAAAGCAGACAAGGCAAGACAGTCTCTCTGAGGAGCACAGGGGAGCAATTCTGCTGTAACATATACTTTATCCTCAAATCACGCAGAATCACCCCAACTTGATAAATATACTCAAAATCCACACTTCCGTGTGCTAGAATCATTGCTGAGAGCCTGATATGTCCCAAAACTGAATATACTGAAGTTTGAGTTTTGTTTTCCCTTTGGAAATCAATTCTATTTCTATGCCTCATTACTGTTAATCATAGTGCCTTTGAACCCACATTATCCATATTGAAAACTAGGACAAATTATTAGGTATGTTTGTTTTCAATTTTAGTGACATCTTTGATTACTATCTATTCCTCACTCCACAGCAACCTTTCATCTCCCCTTTTTGTTTATACAGTTGAAAAACTCTTAACCTTTCCCTATTTGACATCAGCTATTTGCTAATCTGCATTTTGTACCTCTCAGATTGATGCTGGGCAATTCTCACTTTGTGTCTGGATTCTGAATCATGCTACAAAGTGCACAGTTTTTAATATAGGCCTTTCTTGCCTTAGCACCCTTCTTCTAGGATTTCAGTTTTCTTAGATTCTTTCTAAAATTACCATCTATACAGTTACATCTTGGAAACTTCCCTAAAGATTCTTTTCTCATCACTCTGATGCTGGTCTCATCTAGTGCTCTTCTATATATATGTGCCTCTTCTTGATACTAGTGTAAATGTCCAGATATTTTTTTTTTTAATTTACTTGCAGATAATTCTGTTTTTTCTTTCTTGTAGTATCCAGCTACAGTCCTTACTTGGACACTAGTTCCAGTCTTTGACTGTTTTTTCCTGCCGTGTTCTCTCTGTTTCCCAGTGTAGGATGTCTAATCTTCAGTTAAATTTCCCTCTCAATAATTATTTTCTTCTGATTTATTTTCCTGACTACCTACTTGTTTAGATCTCCACACTGTACTCTGTGTTGTGAGGCAAGGCTCACAACACTCTAATTGTCCATTCCATTTCCTCCCATCTATCCTATATCATGCTTTCAAACACCACTCCGAGCTCCACTGTCATTTCTCCTGTGCCTCTCACCCCTGAATCTTCTTTGCTGTACACTATGTTAGTCATTATTTTAAAAATGAGCAGCTTTGGTCTACCACTGCTCTTGCTTGCTTTAGCTTTCACATTTTCTACTCTTCTTTTTGTGGTCTTCACAACTGCTTGAAATCTCAACAGTATCGTACGTCCCCATGTTTAAAGAAAAGAAAAAAGAACAAATCCCAAACTCTTTCCCCCTTTGCAAACTCATTTGCAACTCCTTTGTTCTTCCCCAGTTCTGTTCCCACAAATTTCTACACAAACTAGACCTCCCTTTAACCAACAAGAGAGTTCTTTAAAGAAAGGAAGTGAAATAGAACCTAAGTGTCCTGAAGAAAACTGCAAATCGTTGCACTGCTGGATCTCCTGTGCAAATAGCAACCAGAAAAAAGAAACATAAACAAATGATCAAGGGTAGCCAGTCTTTTTCACACCCCCACACACCCATTTCTTATTCCATCTTTTTAAAAAAGACTGTGTCAAATAGAAAGTTATACATACATAATGAAACTCCACTGCAATTGTGTTCATTGTATTGAAAAAAAAGGCAATTAAGAAAACAATAAAGCAGAATTCTGATGACACATCCTCATTTAATTGAAGCAGGGGAAAGGTCTCAAGTGATCACAGAACACCTTAGAAATATAATAATGTGACCAATATTCAAATGAAAATACAAAAACCACAATAGAGCATTGTGTGTAACAATACATTTCACTATCCCACACATTAATTAGAATTCTTCCTTCAAGCTACATTATGTAACTAAATCAAACCACCAGGAAATAACCAAATTGAAACTGGATATTTAATTGTTTATAATCTGGTAAAAGAGGCATTTGAGGTTATTCACTTCATCAGAAGATACATTTAAGCTCTTTTTTCTAAATCTTGTGGCTTATTCTAAATTGATTGCAAAGGTAAAATATGAAAGAGGAAAAATATTAGTCCCAGCTGAAATATCTTTCATATTTCTTGTGTGCCACACAGGTAATTATTTACAGGGGGCAGAAAAGAGATGAGCAATGGGAAAATGTATAGATTAAGATGATTAATTTTTATTTTCATTATTTTATCTTCTATCCACGGTTGATAAAATTCCTTCCGAAGGAAAACCATGGCCCTTCATCACATTAGATATGTTCTGTAAAGATATGTTTTCCATTATTCCATACCATTTTTACCTGCCATTAATATTCCAGAATAATGCTAGACTGACATTTTCACTAACCTATAGCTTATCAAGAAAAAAGCTGAGGAGGGGCAGAGAAATCCCTAAGCATTGGTGAACCAAATTCACGATGGGGAGGCAGAGAGAAGGGGTATTAGAGATGTAACTTCTTCTGGTCACTTACACTATTAATGTACAGTAAAGCCTTAAATCCCAGCCTTTGAGGTGTGATGAACTGACCGCAACCCCCATTCCCTCTCCCTCTGTGCTGCTTGGGAGGAGGAAATAGAGAAAATCAAGACTGATGTTGAGCCGGGAAAGAAGGGAAGGATGGGGGAAGGTGTTTTCAGATTTGGTTTTCTTTCGCATTACCCTACTCAGTTTTGGTTGGTAATAAATTAAACTGACTTTCCCCAAGTCAAGTCTGTTGTGCCCACGACGGTAATCGCTGAGTGATTTCCCTGTCCTTATCTCAACCCATGAGCTTTTCATTATATTTTCTCTCCCCTGCCCAGTTGAGAAGGGGCGTGATAGAGCAGCTCTGGTGGGCACTTGGCATCCAGCCAGGGTCAACCCACTGCAACCATGTATGTTGTATACACAGCATGGTATGATTAGGTAAAGTAAAATAGGCATTGAATATGTATTTTTAATTCAAACTGGAAAAACTGTTTGCTTTTTGAGTGGAGGAGAATAACAGATAAAGATTCAGAAATTTTCTAGAATGAAATTAATCATAAAGTAAGTGTCTTCAAATGCAAATTTCTCATTGTCTTTCATACAAGGCTA
Organism: Pelecanus crispus; assembly: GCF_030463565.1. NCBI lineage: Eukaryota > Metazoa > Chordata > Aves > Pelecaniformes > Pelecanidae > Pelecanus > Pelecanus crispus. The sequence goes on along the minus strand of NC_134644.1, from coordinate 96,556,902 downwards.
TGTAAATGGTACATTCACTGTCTCATGAACAAACCTGAAAGGTCAAAGTAAAAGTCTGGTCATTAATTACTGAAAGGTTAATGTAATAATTTGACATTGCATCAGTTGAAAACCACTTCCAGGAGGTATTTTAGATAACACAGTGCCCTTTATAAATCTACTCCACTATTTTCTTTGGGTCTGAAATATGAAGCTTACTCACTAACTGTATAACTATAATTTATCCCTGTGCTGATGGCAGGTGGAGATCTATGCCAAAGACATTTAAAAAAAAAAAGGTCCCTGATAAAAACCACAGTGCAGGAATGTCAAAACAAGAGTCTAAAATGATTAAAGATGCATAGGACAAAAACAGCAGTCAGAAAAACACTTCTTATTGCAATCGTCTAGGACTTCAAGTTCCTAATGAAGGATTGATGGAACTGGAGTTCAAAGCTATAAGAAATCTGGGGGTAGAAGAGAGATCACAAATGACCAGAATGAAAACATATATAATGTAGGGTATGTATATAAGATAGAGATTTTTAACAAAACTACATGGAAAAGGCATTGTAAACAGGCAGTGATTTTGCAAAACTAAACGTGAAATTTTATTGAATTGGAGAATATATGTATGTTGTTTTAACACTTTGTTCCAAAATGGATTTTGGGGTAGAGCTTATTTACACTGTTCCTTCTCTTCTTGTTTTATAAGAACAAATAAAATCTAGCTTCTATACCCCCATTAAAAAAAACCTAAAGGCTGAAGCATCTTTCCTTCATATTCAAATCTGGAATCTGGAAAGTCCACAGCTTCCTCTTAACCAATCTGCTTTGCCTCAAATACAAAAATAGAAACCACTTACTGATATTCTTCAATGCTCCTCCAAGACTGCTGTTCCTCTACTCATTACTGGTCTACATTTGAATAAATCTCAAGAGAACTTCTCAGAGCATTCCCAAGGAAAATGAAATCGCTTGCACTGATAATTGCCTGCTAGCCTCTAGGTCCCATCCCAAGTTTTCACGGTATGGAGATACTGTATCCTTCCACTGCATACCAAAAGGCCTCCAGGAAAAGCTCTTTATTTCAATTGTGCTTAGAATACTTCTTCTGTTCCTGACTTCAGAGGCAGCTCCAGACAGAAAACACTGGTAATACATACATACAAATGCGCATACATACATGCAACCCTTACCTTAGCCAGAAGCTTAGATTTGGTGTTACTCAATTTTTTATCTGGAAGTTCAAATGCTTTTCTCCCTTTGAAAGACCAACCACCATATCTGGTAATAGAAAACAAAGTAATAACAAGTTACCTGCCTTAAGCTTAGCAGTCTTCTCATGCAATGATAATGTAGTAATACCTACATTAATGCTTTATTTTTCAATGGCAGGTAAAACTTCACCCCTCACAAACCCCTTCTCTGTTAAAAAGGAGGAGTTCAATATACTCTTGAATCAGGTGAACATTATTGCCCTTTTCTGGCAATGACATTCCCTCATAAGAATTTTTACTTTCTGAAAGCTGAAATCCCTGAGCAACAGGAGGGTTTGTGAGCAAGTGAGATATTACTAACTTTCAGAAACATCTTAAACAGCTCAATTTCTTCCTAGTGCGTTCATATTCTAGCTCAAAAATTTCATCTTAAGATGTTTACCTCTATTTTTATCAAATCTGATACACTTTTTCTTAATGCATAAATTGCTAACACTTTCTTCTCCTTGATAAAATCATACTTGGTCTAGTATTTGTGCTTATGTCAAAGGCAGTGGTTGAGCTATAGAGGCATGTAAGTAAACCTCAAAATACAGCAGATTACAACCTCTGTGCTTGGTTTCACAGAATATGAAGTCTTCCCAGGGGGGATACCAGCCCTTTTAGTTCAAATAAAAGATTAATTGAAGCATGTCCACCTCTATTTGATTGAGTCTCTGAGGAATGGAAACTATATTGTTCATGTGATTTGCATATGCGTATACATTTTCTTTCTCTGAGATGCTGAAATAACTCGCTATGTGGCAAGAAAAGCCAGGGTATGCCTAGAGGTAATTATCATGCAACTGCTGGAGGAAGCTCTGAGAAGTGACCATGGAGGAGGTTCCATGTTACCTTAGCCTGACTCTACGCCTTGATAACAACCAACCGATAGAGGCAACTTCCTCTTATATTGTCAGTGATGTAGATCTAATGTTTTGGATCAGGAAGGACCCTGTTTTTAATACACAAAGGACGAACAAAGGTTAGATATTTTAAGGTTACCTTGCTTTGTTGGAAGGCCTCACTAAATATTCTTCCACAAGGAACCCTGAAAGATCGTACAAAATATGTCCTTTCTTATTCTTCACGTAGGGAGCAGAGGTGTTGAAACTTCGACACATCTGAAAAACAGTATACATAAAATAAGTAAAGCACTCTTAAAAATCAGTGGTACTACATTTAGCCACATTTTTGTATTTTTATATAGATTCTACAGCATTGCTTTTCAGCTGGATTTGCCTTTCTCAACTTTGATAACATTTCAATAAATTAGGTATGGTTTTATGTTTGTAAGGCATCTCAGATAATTGTTTCGCCTACATATTAGAACCACAATTGATCTCTCTTGCAACACTGTCAGTCAGTTTTGTTTTGAAAACATCAAAACTTATATACGAGTATAGAAAGATTTACTACAATGAAAAAGGCAAGACTGCTATTCATCTGTTGTGCCTGAGAAGAAACACAAAAGAGGCACCAGATGAATATGAGATGAAAACAAAATTCTAATCAATGCAATATGCACCTAAAACTTTCATTGATGGACTGCAGATAAGAATAAAGGAAGATGTTTTCTAATGATTCAGTGGGATATTCTCACAACCAAAGAAAAGGAGACAGATATTATGATCAGATATCTCGGAAGCCTTATAAAGTATATTATGTATATCAACTGAAAAATTTTAATGCTTATTTGACATCTCAACCCTATACAAATTAAAATTCACTCTCAGAGATTCTGGGTTTCCATAGCTCACAGAAACAGGTTCTGCTTCCACTATCAAGTGACTTCTCTCCTTCGAGCTTTCATGGTTAATGGGCTTCTCCCTGTCTGAGTTCCCATTCCCATTTTATTTAAGCTTCCCATATTTTAAGTATATGTCTCACTAGTATCAGAGGCAAATGTGTTCCTTGCCCAGCAAAGTAAAAAATTAGTTTCCTCCTTCCACTTTTCCCAAAACTGTATTGTTATATTTCAGATGCAACTGTTAGTCTAAATATTAATAACTTTATGAAGGAGAGAACTTATATCATAGAATGGTCCAGTCCAGGAAAATATCTTTGTAACTTCAGACACAGTTTCACATTCTTGTTTATTACTCAATCTCAGAGCAAGTCAGCAGGAAAACTCACTAGTCAAGAAGGTCAGAAATTCATGATCTTTTTCAAAATCCTTTCTTTCCTTGAAGGTTGTTTGATTTTCAAATACACAATCCAAATGAAACCCAAACTCTAACAATTAAATCTCATTCACATGTAGTTTCCCTGGAAGCTTCTATCAGTTAAGATCACCTGCCCTTCTCTTTTGAAAGTAGGTAGTTTTCCAGATATTATGGAAGTGTTGTTTTAACCTTGTTTTACATGAGTTTTTTTGTAAGCAAAGTCCTATAACATATTTAAAGCAATGTTGCATCTGCTAAGAATAGTTCAGTCATCTCTGATTCCTGTTATTTTAGATCAAGCTGTAGTCATTTCTAGTGCATATATACACACACACATTTATATACATCAAAATTGTGCAAGCCCTTTCCCTGAAGACTTCAAAACATGTAGCCCAAACACTAGATGAAACAGAAGGTAATCTCCAGGCATAACAAAACCAGTGCTCTGAGGGTTTATTTCCTCATCCTTTTCTCTAGCCCTTCAAAAAGAAGAGTCAAGGTATTAGATGTAATATACACACACATAATTTTTACATACATAAGTAAATATAAAATTACATACCCCTTGTTCAGCCACACATCTGCATGAATCCTGGGGTGACATAGATTCCATCTGCCAACATGAATTATTTTTTCTAATGGGAACAAACATAACAATAGGAACAACCATTAAATGAAAGGAATATATTACTTAACAGAAGAAATCCGAAGAGTAACAGGCAGATCTGGCATCTTGAACACTTTCTTAGCATTTTATCACAGTGGCAGCTGTGTCTAAAGCTATAGCAATTTTACTTACTTGTATCAAAGTGGATTCACTAAAAATATGTATGTAAGTAAAGCAGCAAATGAACTGCATGCCTTGCGTTTGCAGCAATAAGATGACTAAAGCATGGTCACAACTCTGCATTCCTAAATTCGGAAATCTGGAATGCTTCCTAACAAATATAGTAATTATTGTCTAACCTTCATTCATATGGACACCAGATTTGATCAAAATCTTCCTGAAATTAATCAGAAGGCTGTCACTGACTTTTAAGGGATTCAGGTCAGACCTTTAACAATGAAGCCTACTTATGTTCTTTACCTGGATGCCAGCTCCTTCATCAGAACAGATCTGTCATTAACCTCATGCAGCAAGGAAAGCTTAACATAGTCCACATTACACAGAAAAACAATATTGAATTTACAATATTTACAATTAAGGAGGTAGTTACATTATTCACAGTTACCGTTGTTTAGAATGCATGCATGTGTGGTCCCAATCAGAGAAATATCTCAGCAGAATCTGAGAAAGGTTTCCTAGGTTATCGTCTTCAGTGCTGTTCAAAGTGGACCGAGGTGGGGCAGGGAGGGGGGAGAGGAAAAAAAAAAGAAAAAGAAACACAAACTTGTTAATATGGCTAGTGTTATTAACTTTCAGGCTCAAGGTCCTACATGTTTACCAAGAAATTAAAGAACTATAAAATCCATGCATAGGAAACATACCAAAACAGCAAAATTATCTAATTTCAAAAATTATATGTGAACATGTAAGAAAATTCAATACAATTATGGCTAAACAACTTCTCCTCATGACCATCTTTCTCTTTACAAACATGCATTCCTAACAGCATAGTTTAAGTGGTTTTACATTTCACTTATAAATTCAGACAGCATCATGTTATGTTTATGAAGATATATGGATATTTGTCCAGTAGAGAAAGTGATCTGTATGTGACATACACTCAATACAGAATAGTTCAGAGCTGAGCTATAGATACTGAACATTAAAAATAAATAAATAAATAAATAAATCTAGTTGGTTTCAAAGCTGAGCATATAGAAACCAGAGGTTGAGTAAGAAGGGCACCAGGTGTCCTGGTTTCGGCTGGGATAGAGTTAATTTTCTTCCTAACAGCAGGCATAGTGCTGTGTTTTGGATTTAGTAGGAGAAGAATGTTGATAACAGGCTGATGTTTTTAGTTGTTGCTGAGTACTGCTTATGCTAGTCAAGGACTTTTTCAGCTTCCCATGCTCTGCCAGGCGCACAAGAAACTGGGAGGGGGCACAGCCAGAATAGTTGATCCAAACTGACCAAAGGGCTATTCCATACCATATGACGTCATGCTCAGTATATAAACTGGGGGGGGTTGGCCGGGGAGCGGGGATCGCTGCTCGGGAACTGTCTGGGTATCGGTCGGCGGGTGGTGAGCAATTGCATTGTGCATCACTTGCTTCGTGTATCATTATTATTATTATCATTATTATACTGTTACTATTATCATTACTATTTTACTTTATTTCAATTATTAAACTGTTCTTATCTCAGCCCAGGAGTGTTTCTCACTCTTACTCCTCTAATTCTCTCCCCCATCCCATCGGGGTAGGGGGAGTGAGCGAGCGGCTGCGTGGTGCTTAGTTGCTGGCTGGGGCTAAACCACGACAGTCCTTTTTGGCGCCCAACGTGGGGCTTGAGATAACAACAGATTAATCAGAGTGTATTAAGGAGTCTGTTAACAGTTGCCGGTCACGATATTAGTTCTTCTGATCTGCACCATGTTCTTTTTTTTGCAGCACGCGTTAAAGCTTGCTGTCAGTTTGTGTAGTGTGCTATGCTCTGCAGTGATTCATGATCTTTTGCTTGGGAGGCTCCTTATCAAAGCCCTGACCTTGAGCATTCTTTGGTATTTGGGTTTCATACAGAAGTCACTACTGTACTTCGGGTACTACCTCATAGAGAGAGTTAGCAATTATACTTCTTACTCTGAGAGGCTTGTTGTGGAGGAAATACAGAATGGCACCTTTGCTGCTTTCTTCTATGATGTTTCCTCCTTCATTACAACAACTTTCCTGTATCTTGAACACCCCTGGGCAGTTAAGATACTTCTATTGATAATTCTTGGGAATGTTGTTTCCGTTTTGATAAAGGTCAGTAAGCAATTTAAAAATACCATCCAGAGATCTACCCCAAGGCTGGATAGTTATGAGTGGCACGGTGTGTGGGATCGTATGCGCAAGTACCTAGGGCAGTGGGGACCTCCAGTGTTTTGGAACTTCACCCCTGAACAAGTGCAGAATCCTGAAGAATTAGTAAAGTATTTGGAAGAAGTATGTTGTCACCCTGGTAGCTCCAGAGAGACACAAATCATTGCAACATGCTGGGGACTGGCCCATGCCTATCGAGCCGTGGTCAACGCTAATCAGTACCCTCAAAAGAAAGAGAAGGTCTCTGGATCTGATGACAAAACAACAAGCACTGTGGCTACTCAAACCCCCACTACAGGCCCTGCGGCTACTCCAACCCCCACTACAGGCCTTGCAGCTACTCAAACCCCTGCCCCAGGCACTGTGGCTACTCCAGCCACAGCCATGAGCACTGCGGCTACTCAAACCCCAGTGACAGACACTGTGGCTAAACCAGAGAACCAACCTGCGCCGGTATCAGTTGCCCCTATACAGAAGAAAAAATACACGAGGAAATCAGTTCGTTTAGTAAGGGATGAAGATGAACCAGGGCCATCACGAGAACCAGAGGAGGAAGAACCCATAAATGAGATGGTGACCACCCGATCCCTATCCCTGAGTGAGCTGCGAGATATGCGAAAAGATTTCGGTCGTCATCCAGGCGAGCACATCATCACCTGGCTGCTCCGATGCTGGGATAACGGGGCCAGTAGCCTGGATTTAGAGGGTAGGGAAGCCAAGCAGCTGGGATCCCTTTCCAGGGAAGGGGGCATTGACAAAGCAATTGGAAAAGGGGCAAAACCGCTCAGCCTCTGGAGGCGACTTCTGTCAAGCGTGAAGGAAAGGTATCCCTTCAAGGAGGATGTTTTATACCGCCCAAGCAAATGGACCACCGTAGAGAAAGGTATCCAGTACCTGAGGGAATTAGGCGTGCTGGAGGTGATTTACAGTGACCTGAATGATGAGCGGTTAACCAAAGACCCAGATGAAGTCAGGTGCACACAATCCATGTGGCGGAAGGTGGTACGGAGCGCACCAGCATCGTATTCCAACTCGTTGGCAATACTAGCCTGGAAAGACGACGAGGCACCAACGGTGGATGAAGTGGCTAGACAACTCCGGGACTACGAAGAAAAGCTCTCTTCCTCCCTACGGGCCTGTGTCTCGGCTGTGGAAAAACTGTCTGAAAAAATATGCCAAGAGTTCCAACAACTCAGAGAGGATCTGTCCTACTCCCCACCTGCACGGACCAGTGTCTCAGCCATTAGGAGTCAACGTCCCTATGCTCAAGAGAGAGGATATAGAGGATACACACCACGGGGCACCCTGTGGTTTTACCTGCGTGATTATGGAGAGGACATGAGAAAGTGGGATGGAAAACCCACCTCAACCTTAGAGGCACGGGTGCGTGAATTGCAAGGAAAAACTATTAGAAAAGGCGGTTCTCCCAGGAAAATTGCAGCTCCAGTTTCCAGTGAGCAGTTCCCGAGACAGAGTAAGAGGGCTAATTTTACTTCTGACCTTGATCAGGGAACTTTTGATTCACATTTACAGGAAGTGAACAGCGAATACTGTGACCAGTGTTAGAGGGGCCCTGCCTCCAGCCAGGTGGAGGAAAGGGACAACCGGGTTTACTGGACTGTGTGGATTCGATGGCCTGGAACGTCAGACCCACAGGAGTATAAGGCTCTAGTGGACACTGGTGCACAGTGCACGCTAATGCCATCAAACTATAGAGGGGCAGAACCCATTTGTATTTCTGGAGTGACAGGGGGATCCCAACAGCTAACTGTACTGGAAGCTGAAGTGAGCCTAACTGGGAATGAGTGGCAAAAGCACCCCATTGTGACTGGCCCAGATGCTCCGTGCATCCTTGGCATAGACTACCTCAGGAGAGGGTATTTCAAGGACCCAAAAGGGTACCGGTGGGCTTTTGGTATAGCTGCTTTGGAGACAGAGGAAATTAAACAGTTGTCCACCTTGCCCGGTCTCTCAGAGGACCCTTCGATTGTAGGGTTGCTGAAGGTGGAGGAACAACAGGTGCCGATTGCTACCACAACTGTGCACAGGCGGCAATATCGCACCAACCGAGACTCCCTGATTCCCATCCATAACCTGATTCGTCGACTGGAGAGCCAGGGAGTGATCAGCAAGACTCGCTCACCCTTTAACAGTCCCATATGGCCAGTGCGAAAGTCTAATGGGGAGTGGAGACTAACAGTGGACTATCGTGGCCTGAACGAAGCTACACCGCCGCTGAGTGCTGCCGTGCCAGACATGCTAGAACTTCAATATGAACTGGAGTCAAAGGCAGCTAAGTGGTATGCCACAATTGATATTGCTAATGCATTTTTCTCCATCCCTTTGGCAGCAGAGTGCAGACCCCAGTTTGCTTTTACCTGGAGGGGTGTTCAGTACACCTGGAACCGACTGCCCCAGGGGTGGAAGCACAGCCCCACCATTTGCCATGGACTGATCCAGACAGCACTGGAACAGGGTGAAGCTCCAGAACATCTGCAGTACATTGATGACATCATTGTGTGGGGCAATACAGCAGAAGAAGTTTTTGAGAAGGGAAAGAAAATAGTCCAAATCCTTCTGAAGGCTGGTTTTGCCATAAAACAGAGTAAGGTCAAGGGGCCTGCACAGGAGATCCAGTTTTTAGGAATAAAATGGCAAGATGGACGTCGTCAGATCCCAATGGATGTGATCAACAAAATAACAGCTATGTCCCCACCAACTAGCAAAAAGGAAACACAAGCTTTCTTAGGCGTTGTGGGGTTTTGGAGAATGCATATTCCAAATTACAGCCAGATCGTAAGCCCTCTCTATCAAGTGACCCGGAAGAAGAACGAATTCAAATGGGGCCCTGAGCAACAACAAGCCTTTGAACAAATTAAACGTGAGATAGTTCATGCAGTAGCCCTTGGGCCAGTCCGGGCAGGGCAGGATATTAAAAATGTGCTCTACACCGCAGCCGGGGAGAATGGCCCTACCTGGAGCCTCTGGCAGAAAGCACCAGGGGAGACTCGAGGTCGACCCCTAGGGTTTTGGAGTCGGGGATACAGAGGATCCGAAGCCCGCTACACTCCAACTGAGAAAGAGATACTGGCAGCATATGAAGGGGTTCGAGCTGCTTCAGAAGTGGTTGGTACTGAAGCACAGCTCCTGCTGGCACCCCGACTGCCGGTGTTGGGCTGGATGTTCAAAGGGAGGGTCCCCTCTACACATCATGCAACTGATGCTACATGGAGTAAGTGGGTTGCATTGATCACACAACGGGCTCGAATAGGAAACCCCAGTCGCCCAGGAATCTTGGAAGTGATCATGGACTGGCCAGAAGGAAAAAACATTAGAATATCACCAGAGGAGGAGGTGACACGTGCTGAAGAGGCCCCACTGTATAATAAATTGCCAGAAAATGAAAAGCAATATGCCCTGTTCACTGATGGGTCCTGTCGTCTCGTGGGAAAGCATCGGAGGTGGAAAGCTGCTGTATGGAGTCCTATACGACAAGTCGCAGAAACTGCTGAAGGAGAAGGGGAGTCGAGTCAGTTTGCAGAGGTGAAAGCCATCCAGCTGGCTTTAGATATTGCTGAAAGAGAAAAGTGGCCAGTCCTTTATCTCTATACTGACTCATGGATGGTGGCAAATGCCCTGTGGGGGTGGCTGCAGCAATGGAAGCAGAGCAACTGGCAGCGCAGAGGCAAACCAATCTGGGCTGCCGCATTGTGGCAAGATATTGCTGCCCGGGTAGAGAACCTGGTTGTAAAAGTTCGTCACGTAGATGCTCATGTACCTAAGAGTCGGGCCACTGAAGAACATCAAAACAACCAGCAAGTAGATCAGGCTGCTAAGATTGAAGTGGCTCAGGTGGATTTGGACTGGCAACATAAGGGTGAATTATTTATAGCTCGGTGGGCCCATGACGCCTCAGGCCATCAAGGAAGGGATGCAACGTATAAATGGGCTCGTGATCGAGGGGTGGACTTAACTATGGACAGTATTGCACAGGTTATTCATGAGTGTGAAACATGCGCTGCAATCAAGCAAGCCAAGCAGTTCAAGCCCCTTGGGTATAGTGAACGATGGCTAAAATATAAATATGGGGAGGCCTGGCAGATTGATTACATCACGCTCCCACAGACCCGCCAGGGCAAGCGCTATGTGCTCACCATGGTGGAAGCAACCACTGGATGGCTGGAAACATATCCCGTGCCCCATGCCACCGCCCGGAACACCATCCTGGGCCTTGAAAAGCAAGTCCTGTGGCGACATGGCACCCCAGAAAGAATTGAGTCAGACAACGGGACTCATTTCCGAAACAACCTCATAGACACCTGGGCCAAAGAGCACGGCATTGAGTGGGTGTATCACATCCCTTACCATGCACCAGCCTCCGGGAAAATTGAGCGATACAATGGATTGTTAAAGACTACCCTGAGAGCAATGGGTGCTGGGACGTTTAAACATTGGGATACGCATTTAGCAAAAGCCACCTGGTTAGTCAACACCAGGGGATCTGCCAATCGAGCTGGCCCTGCCCAATCAAAACTTTTACGTACTGTAGAAGGAGATAAAGTTCCTGTAGTGCACATGAAAAATATGCTGGGGAAGACAGTCTGGGTTACTTCCCCCTCTGGCAAAGGCAAACCCATTCGTGGGATTGCTTTTGCTCAAGGACCTGGGTGCACTTGGTGGGTGATGCGAAAGGATGGGGAAGCCCAATGTGTACCTCAAGGGAATTTGATTTTGGGTGAAAATATCCAATGAACTGAATTGTATAATATTAATTGCTTTATAATACTGTATGTTATCTCTTAACTATATGTTATCTCTTAACTGCATGTTAATATAATAATATAGTAGGTTAATATTAAGTATATAATACTATATATTATGATTGCTATATGCCGCATCAATGGTATTGCAGTAAGAATTGCCCAGCCTAAGGAAAATGAACTTTGATGAAACCATGTTGGAATGAGAACTGACTTCAGCATGCAACAGTCCAACACTGCACACCACCTCTCCTGCTCTGAAAGACTGTGATGACAGATGGAGCCCAAAGTCATGGGCTAAATGAACTCAATGGACATTTTAGAGGGATGGGCCATAGACGAAGGGAATGATATCTGTGTGTATATCAAGATAGGGAAAGGGGTGGTGATTAATTGGAACACATTGGAAAGGGGAGGGCCTGTGCATGACGTAGATGGTATAGAATAAGGGGTGGATACTGTCCTGGTTTCGGCTGGGATAGAGTTAATTTTCTTCCTAACAGCAGGCATAGTGCTGTGTTTTGGATTTAGTAGGAGAAGAATGTTGATAACAGGCTGATGTTTTTAGTTGTTGCTGAGTACTGCTTATGCTAGTCAAGGACTTTTTCAGCTTCCCATGCTCTGCCAGGCGCACAAGAAACTGGGAGGGGGCACAGCCAGAATAGTTGATCCAAACTGACCAAAGGGCTATTCCATACCATATGACGTCATGCTCAGTATATAAACTGGGGGGGGTTGGCCGGGGAGCGGGGATCGCTGCTCGGGAACTGTCTGGGTATCGGTCGGCGGGTGGTGAGCAATTGCATTGTGCATCACTTGCTTCGTGTATCATTATTATTATTATCATTATTATACTGTTACTATTATCATTACTATTTTACTTTATTTCAATTATTAAACTGTTCTTATCTCAGCCCAGGAGTGTTTCTCACTCTTACTCCTCTAATTCTCTCCCCCATCCCATCGGGGTAGGGGGAGTGAGCGAGCGGCTGCGTGGTGCTTAGTTGCTGGCTGGGGCTAAACCACGACACCAGGCTTTGTTAATACTGTGTGACACTTTCAAACCTGAGAATTATTTTGAGAAAATGGCTTCTGACCTAAGCAATTAGTTAAAATGAAGCATGCAAAGGCTTCTTTAAATACACTCATGCATTTACATATAAATGGCCATGACTGGTATTGAACAGATTATCCGGTTCAAACTGCTCCAAAGTCTTTGCCCTTTCCTCCGGAAAATCCTTTGCACAATGCCTTCCTAATTTTATCTCTCCCTCATAATAATCTATAAAAATGTACTAAAAGCTTTAAACATAAACAGCTATTGTAAAAAGTGACCTATTATTCTTCCTGGAATGCAAGTAGTCTTTAAAATATGAGAACTCAAGGGTAAAGGTCCCAGAACCCTGGATATTGATGATGATGATGGATGAGTACTTTACCTAAAGAAGGATTCTGCATTGTCATAAAGTCTTGGTGTCAGCTTGAGAGAAGGATAATCAACAGCCAGTGGCTTCACACTAAACAAGGCCATTGCCAGTGCAACAAAGAGGACAGGCAGCAGCACATTTGACAGACTTCCTCTCCAGTCTCGCCTAGTGTGGTGAAACCTCTTCATCAGAAGGGCAACAATCTGTGTGAGACCAAGACAGGCTCCACGCATACTTGAGGCTCCGATAAATGAAATATCTGAGTGAGACAAAAAAAAAAACCCTTGTGACAAACAAGGAAAATAAAATTAAATTTTCATGTGCTACATTTTCAAATATAGAACATAATAGTCTTTTTTTGATAGAAAAAACAAAACTACATAAACCTACAATGTTCTCCTGGATGGAATACCATAATCCCCTCCAGTATAACTAATTAACTCTTCCTATAAGGGAAAACAGATATTCAGCTAACAGATTATCTCTATAGCTCCCCGTACACAGCTAAAGGAGTACTGAACACCTATTTTCCCATGGCCCTTGCACTGGTACAACCATTCCTTGCACATTGCCACCTTTGCTCCTAGACAGATGACTATGACAAACATGGTCTGTGTTAGCACTGAAGTCTTGATCCACCTTGACTGAAATCAGTGGCAACTTTTCCATAGGGATTTCAATGGGACGTCTTCAGAGTGTGTAATAGAGATGTGGATTCTCATAACAGCATTCCCTTCATTTCTCTGCTCATATGGGACTGATAACATTTTCTAATGTGGTAGTCAATGCAGTTTTCATAATCCCAGCTCATGGGCTGTCCCTCACATTCCTATGGGACTGCGTCCACAGCTTATTAACATCTCACCAATAGGACATTTTCCTGATAGACTCTCCCTTAATGTCATTTTATTGTTCTTTGTTAGACACTTGTGAATCACACCAATCACTTTGCCTCCGTTTTAGACCCTAATGCCTTCTAGGTATGTGCAGGCTATTACCAGCTTCCCTTACTTGTGGCCTTGCCAGTCTGAACATACTTCAGCTTCTTTTCTTCCTTATAGCGTAGTAGTGTCTGGTAGATTTACTGCCACAGGTGTTTACGCTGCAGCAAGAGTGAATAACCTGTTTATTGTAGTGCTCAAAGACATACTATATTTTATGACCCCTTGTAATTTGTCTCTGACTACCTTCCCTTCTATATATTGAGACCACTCTAAGCAGCATTTCCATGTTACATTTTAACAACTACTTGTACGGGAGCTTTCAAGTAAACTCAAATTAATTGTCCTTCAATTAGCACAGGTTTTTTTGGTTTATTGGAATTTTTAATCCCAGAAGAGAGAGCTGTGGGACAAATGGGGGGAAAAAATTATCAGAAAAAGAAGTTGAACTTCTGACAGAGTGGCCATTCAGCAAATCAGCTCAAATTCTGTACTCTACAACTGGACTGTGAACGATAAACTTATGATTTCTTATATTAAAAATTATGCGTATTTTGCCATGGAAAGTTATAATCAATCAAGTAGACACATTGTGGAAGATTGTGGCTTTTAGGCCTTGGGCCTACACAAGAGGAGGAAGTCAGGTGAGATAGGGCTTCATGGTGACACAGAATACCTCGTGTGGACTTCTCAAGGCTAAGGCTTCTGGAAAATAATAAATACCACATCCACCCCCAAGAAGAGCAAAAAGGAGGATCCAGGTAAATACAGGCTAATCATCCTTAATCCCTGGGAAGGTTACAGACCAAATCCTCCAGAAAACAACACCCACGATATGATAAACAAGAAATGACTGTGAATAGAAAACATGGACTTGGTAAGGTTGAACTGTGCCACCTGAGAGCTCACCGTGAGTACAGGACTGGTTTGGTGAATGAAGGAAGAGCAGTGGATGCTGTTTACTTTTACTTATCAGAGCCTGTGACATGGTCTCCCACAGTGTCCTTAGTGCAAATGGGGTGAGGAGGACTGCCAGGACTGCTGGCCGGACTGCCAGGCACCACACTGCAGGCTGTGAGCAGTGGTACCGGGTCCAGCCGAGGAACAGTTGGTTACTAGGGCTCGCTCTCAGGGTTGATGACGAGGAAAACACGGCCTAACAGTACTTGTTAGCACACAGATGTGTGCACACCTGCACCTGGAGGGGATGCACAGTTTGGAGGCATCTGCAGGTCAGGCACTGGGGAAGAGGAGAACGTCCTGGCAGCAGGAGCAGCTGTCCAGCAGCACCCAGGGACCCCACTGGCACCAGGGAGCAAAGTCTCTGCTCAGGGAAAGGACAGAAGCAACAGGCACCAGCTGGAACATGGGAAATTCTGACTTAATATAACAGGAAAAAAAAAAAATGTCCCTGTGAGGGTGACAAACAAAACTCAAAACCAGACTGGACAAGGCACTAAGTAACCTGCTCTTACTTGACCTGTTTGACCCACTCTTCCAACCTTAATATTCTCTGATTCTATCAGATTCCAATTAACTCTAAGTAATTAATTTTGGTTTTATTTCTGGAGAAAAAAAATTCCAGTATTTATCCTTTTAATTCCGCAACTGAATGACATTTCTTTTTTCCCCAGAAAATCCCACAGAACAGAAATTCTGTCTTTCAGCAGTTCTCATCACAGCCTTATCTTGCTAATTTGACAGCTAACACAAATGGGATTCAGGATTTTGAATCTCCGTGGAGAGAAAAAGTAGCTACAAAATTCAGATCCTGGTTCAGCATTCAAGTGCCCCAATCAAGAACGATTATATTTTGGGCTTGGAACCTGTTTCTTCTATAAATTGGACTAGTAGAAGACAATCTTAGTAAAAGAAGAAATTTTTCAAGCAAACTTCTTATGAACGTATTAAGCTCTTTGAATTATTACAGTAAGGCTTTTAATAGTTGACTCAATACAGAAATTGAGACACTTGGAAGCAGAACAATTTTCAAGGGATGAGTGTTTTTAGAATAAAATAGATCCTGTAAGTGTTTTGAGCTGAGCATCCCTGAAATTGCAAAATACACCATCTCTCATTTATCAAAGTAGAGAAATGCCAGAAAAGGAGCATAGAATGAGATATTTGCCATGGTCCCGGACCTCTTCACAGATTATAAGCATGAAATGTGAGTGAAAGATGCTTCAAAATATTTGCCCCTTTGGATCTCTGAAAGAGGACTATGACAGCTACTTTCTAGGGGCAGAAAGGGAAATCAAAGCTGCCATTCATTCTTTTTTCTTTATAAATGGAGCAGAGAGAAATGATAACAAATTAATTCAGATTGCAACAGGAAGAGAAACTGTCATCCTGAATAAAAATAATTGTCCATTTTGTCCAATATCCTGACTCTTACTCAATATTTCTAGTGCTGATACATCACAAGAAGATGCAATAAACCATTATATTAGAAGTATATGTTTGCTTCAGGCACTACTTCTTTTTAAAATGTTTTGTCTTTTCTAAAAAAGCATATGTTTATTATTTAAAATTCTCAATGAGAAAGGTGTCAAACGTCTTTCTGAATCATCTTAAATTTCAGTCTTTGTGACTTTGAATTCTGTTTTTCCCTTGTGTTTCAGGTAAAAACCAAAAATCTTGTTTATCTGTTGTGAAAGTATTCTATTTGCTGGTACTGGATATGCTCTTAAATCTTGCTTTAGGAGACAGGTTATATAAGTTTCCAATCTATCTTCTGCGTAAATAATCTCAACCTTTCAGTCTCCTCTTATAAAAAACTTTATAGTCCTAATCACCCTCACCACTTGCCTCAAGTCCCCTTATATTACCACTGTATCAGTCTCAAGATATATTGTATTCAACACGGCTGTCTATCAGATGTGGAAACACTACTGATTTATACAACAGCATTATGCATTCTTGTACTGATCTGCTTGTCTTCTTTATGCATCATACCATTTTGTCCGACTGCAGCCACACTGTGAAAAGTAGCCTTCATTGGGCTTTCCATAATTGACTCAATATGGTTTTCAAGATTCCCAAGGTATTAAATCACTCAAAAAAAACAAAGCACTAAATACCATTTCTGTGTACATTTGCCATTTAACTCTTCATGTTTCTTAACTCTACATGCACAGTCTAATTTAATTTTCTTTTAACTAGAACCTACAAAATTAATTTTTGCTTCATAAAGCTTGTAAGTAATTCACCACCTACATTTGGGATGTGTGTCAGGACACATAAAAGCAGCACACATTTATGAGAAAACAGTTTCTGATTACCACTGATAATCATAAAGGCTAGAAGACAAGACCAGCTGACCTCTCTGTTATGAAGTCAATTTTTATGCAGAAAGCTTATGGAAATATTCTCATTAATAATTTAGATCATAAAATTAAAAATCTGACCCAACTATTAGAGCTGTCTTGCTTGACTTACGATTGCAATTAACCACAAGAAGTGCAATTATGTTCACAATTAAGTTGTACTTCCCAACTCATCCAGACTCTCCTTTGTATTATGGAAAATATTTTTGCCACTTTCCAATTCATATAGCTAATACCAGGTACAGGAAACAGAGCGTAAGTCCTAAAACTGGGGAAATAATATTTTGAAAATCCTTACCTATAGACTGCTGTAGAATGAGGAGCAGAACCAAATATTGTAAGGGTCTCTACCTGGATATTAGATGGTCTTTTTCTCCCCTTTTTTGCATTTCTAGAAAATAATGTAATTCTAAACTTTTTTTTTTATGGCACAATAAAATAAGGAAAAATGGGCTATGCAATGGCTATGTTAACAGCCAGGAGTAGACACTTTCAATTCTGCATCTGTCATTTTGGCATTTAGACAAGTCATTTAGAGGAGGTCCAGATTTTGGGAAGATAATCCTAGAACTGAAATATCCTGGCAAAACAGTTGAGCTAGCTCACATGAAACTGGTTGCATTTGGAAGCAGTATATATTTATTAGCTTATCAGAAGTTCTGTGCCAACAAGTAGTTCTAGGCTGAGCTAGTGATCTGACATCGTTCTGCATTTCAGCATATGCCATACTGGCATAGAGTCAGTGCTAGCCCACCAATCTGTGCACAGTATTCCATTAGAAGGTATAAAAACGTCCTCCTTCTTCTTCTTATATATTTGTTTACTCATTATAAAAATAAATGTAATATTGGGGTTTTTTCCAGGAGGATTTTGAGGATTGATTTGCTTGTAGGGCATTTGAATAAAAGGCACTTTGACAGTGTGAGGTGTAAAGGGAATGCCTCTAATCTGTGTTTCATGCTATGACTGATTCTTGCTTATGTGTAATAGGGTCATGAGCTGTCTCCATACACAGCTGGCCACAAAAGTCTATATTTCGGGGGGAATTTCACAAGAAAAACTGCCTTCTGGCATTTTTAGATATAAATTCTCCTATTTCCTTCCTGAGTATCTTTCATTTTAAGCATTGTGAATATTTCTTCTAAAAAGTTGATTCAAATTGTTTTCATTTTAAGAATTTCCTGTCCAGAAAAGCAAAGCTTCAGTAAAACTTACAGTTCCTCCTCCCTCCCCCATACATACTGCTTAATCCAGTTAAGTAACATTTTTTGAAGGGAAAAGGGCTTTTTTTAATTAAAAATTCAGCTTTACATTCTGGGCCCCAGATTCCAGAATGGGATTCTGCATGGGCCTGAAGATCTTTGAGACAGAATAACAGAGATCTAGGTAACTGCAGAGTTCATCAGTAAAATTAACATATTTTAAAGCCAAATGTTGTGGTTTAGCCCCAGTCAGAAACCAAGCACCACACAGCTGCTTGCTCACCCTCCCCCCCGCAGTGGGATGGAAGAGAGAATCTGAAGAGCAAAAGTGAGAAAAATCATGGGTTGAGATAAGAACAGTTTAATAATTGAAATATAATAATAATAATAATAATAATAATAATAATAATAATAATGAACAACTGTAATGAAAAGGAAAACAAAGAGAGAGAGAGAGGCAAAACAAGTGATGCAACTGCTCACCACCTGCCAACCAATGCCTAGCCCATCCCTGAGCAACGATCGCTGCCCCCTGGCCAACTCCCCCCAGTTTATATACTGAGCATGACGTCATATGGTATGGAATAGCCCTTTGGTCAGTTTGGGTCAGCTGTCCTGGCTGTGCCCCCTCCCAGCTTCTTGTGCACCTGGCAGAGCATGGGAAGCTGAAAAAGTCCTTGACTTAGTGTTAAGCACCGCTTAGCAACAACTAAAACACCAGTGTGTTATAAGCATTACCCTCATACTAAATCCAAAACACAGCACTATGCCAGCTACTAGGAAGAAAACTAACTCTATCCCAGATGAAATCAGGAAACCAAAGAATTGGTGTCTGTCACTCCACACCTTGTGGAAAATCCCCTTCACAACTCGGATCTCCCAAGCCGTTTTCCTCAAGCCAGACAGTTGACTGATCAGAGGATTTTCTTCCTTTATCTAAGACATTCTTATTGTTCAAGATTCACATGTTTAATATTTTAGCACACTGAAGACGACTGAAAAGACAGCATGAAGTATGTAACTGATTCCTACTGGAAAATCAAGAAAGAACCAACATAACCAGAAAAATGTGCTAAATACTCTCACCAAAAGAACCCAACACCCAAACCCCACAACCCAAAAAACTGTCCCAAGAAATACTACCAGCAAACTTGTAAAGTAGTGTCTTTAAGCTCCTTATTTTTGCATTTCCAAGAGAAATGGGTGTGAACAAAAGTTCATTTGTAGGCAAGCTTAGGAAAAAAATGGGGCAAACTTCTATTTTAGGGCCACCCTCTATTTAGAAGAAATAAATTCTAAAGTCACGCCTAAATACAGCAGCTATGATCTACCCACAGCAATGTGTAAGAGGCTGAAGAACTGGTAGGCCACCATTGTACCTAAATCTCTTACAGGCAGCAACACTTCACAGTACCCTCACTCAACTGGTTAAAGAGGAGATACATCTGACCTTCACTGGCTAAACAAAAGACCCAGCCATGTAAAGTGCTTTTGTGCAGAAGAAAAAATGTAAAATATGCAGGAGTTAGAGGACAACAAGCCTTCATCCATAAAATAATTTTCTTTACTGTTTTCTTTCTTGCTGCATTGTTATCAAAAGAGTGACAGAAGTGCATCTAAACACCAACGTTTGATCCTGGACATCACTGCTTTCATCCAGGATTTTCATTCAGGTTTGTTGTAGGTGGTAAACACATTGTTACAGAGTCACATAAGGCACACAATTAAATGGCAATGCAAAATGCATTGCTAGCATCCACCAGAGAAAAGGAAAGAAACAGGACAGAGATATAGCAGGTTTTTTGTCCCCTTCCTTCCCGTTCTTTTGTTTTAGTTTTTCACAAAGCAGTATGACATAATCTGAAAAAATGTATACGGCAACACAAAACACATGTCAATTTGTTAACAAATAAATAAGCTGCAGTCTTTTGTTGTTGTTGTTGGGAGAGGAGGAACAGCTAAAATGAGGAATTTTCCAGTCACGCTTTCACATGAACTATGACTGATACAAATACTTTAAGCACCAATCTAAAATACTTCATTCCTCTTGCACACTGATGCACCTTAACCCTACCTTCCATGGGATAGCTTTGGGGTGGATAACTAGCGAACTGAGAAATAATTAAAACCAAGACTAATTTTTGGGTACTGAATAACCTAACTGAATAGAATCCACTACAGGAATCAAAATAATGAACTGAGTAGAATGCATTATCTAGCAGGGCTAAGCAGTTAGAGGTGAAAATGTGGAATCAAAGCTTCAACACTGCAGACATCTCTGCAGCAAATGACTACCCCAAAAAGATTGATTCCTGCCCCCCAACCTCTTCAACTTTTGTACAGATTACTAAGTGAACTTGAACAGAGTCCATCCGAATCTACCTCTTCCTACAGCAGTTCAGCATCAGAGTATGCTGCTGCAAAGATCTACAAAATAGTCAGAACAGGAGATTTTTACTGTAAGAAAGAATCTGATTCGCGGTGTTTACTCATTCTTTCCAGACATACCATAGCCTCATCCACATTACGAATATCATCCTTCAATTTCAAAAACTTGCATTTTTTTCAGTTAGAACATACTGTTACCTGTATTATACTGACAAATAGGTGACCACCATTGAAAGCAAGCCAAATATTTCTTAGCAATTATACAAATTAGATAAAAAATTAAAAATTAGATCCCAATTTTCCCTTCCTTTACATCTTCACAGGCATCCATGGCTATTTATAGTAGACATTATAATTCTATCATATGAAGTATTAATTTAGGTATCTGTAATGCCCATACAAGATACGAAGGTAAGCCAGCCTCTTGAATTCACATATAACTAATACTGAAATACATATAGCATTTCCTGACTGCTTGAACCTTCTATTTAATGCAAGAATACCCAGCCTCATACCACTGCAAAAATCCATTAAGCTTTCTTATCACTCATATCAAAATAACAGAAAATCCTCTAAAAGTATAAATGCCACACCAGGCAACAGCACCTCATGTGTGGTAATAGATAAGAATTTTAGAACAGATGTGCATCAGAGCCACTCTCTATTTTAAGGGTAAATTTGGGGAAGCAAACCAGCCAAAATGGCATTTAGCAAGTAAATATGGTAGGTAGAGTCAGTGAACTGAGACCTCTGCTTTTAATTTATGGACCTGATTTATAATCTTACCTTCCGAAACCTATTTGTCTGTTTTATCTACTCATTGCATTCAGCCTTAAAACTAGACTGCAAGCTGTCAAAGGTAGTGAGAATCTGGGGGGGTTTTATCCTTACTATTAGTCCATAAGGTGTCTGGAACAACAGGGCTTGACTTTAGATTGGGCTTCCAAGGCACCACCGCTAGTATAATAAACAATAATAGCCACCACAACGGTTAGGAAAAAACCAACACCCTAGTTGCTGCTGAAGTGTTAGCTGATGTCAAAACACCACTTGTTGGTTTTACTATATGAAAATGGGTAGGCATGTAGCCATAATAGAAGCTCGACTGAGTATGTATTTATTTTTGAATGTAGCACTTTTAGTGAATGGTACAAGCACCTATTCCAGTTATAAAAGCCCTGTCATAACTTTCAATTAAGGGAATTAATTTTCTAGTACAAAATAGCTGGTTTTCTTCCCTTCTCTAGTCAGAAGCAGACAAACAGTGCACAAGCATAAAGAAATGGGAAATGATGGTGCTGCCTTCCTACCCATTACCCTACAAATCCCAAAGGGAACCAAAAAGTTTTGTTACACTGACAGCCAAGCTGATTTGATGAATGGCCACCTAAACTGCTCTGGTCCTGATAGAAGAGGAAGACACATTGCTGAATGCACTGTTCCCATAATTCATAAATATAGGGTTTCATTTCATTCTACAGCTGTGACTTTCAGTACCTAATACAATCTCTGTTGTTATATTTCCATGTTTTCTTCCACTTTGCCTTGATTTATATCTCTTCCCTACGTTCTAGTTGGGGTTGCTGCCAGCCTAAACTGTACTGAAAAAGAAGGTGGAACTAAGCACCAAGTATTTTGTAGCTTTGTGTTGCAAACTCTACCATGGCCAGAGTACCTTCATCATGATGAGATGGCCATATTCTTTGGAAACAAATAAAAGACAAATATTCATCCAGGTGGACACAATCCTATCATGTCCTGAAAAGGAAAATTGCTGTAATTTGGGGAGCCCTAATTCTCTGCTTCTGAGTTTCTGCATTATTAACTTGTAACATTAACAAGTATGCTAATTTCAATTTCCAGGAGATAATTTTCCAAATAAATATGCTTTTATTGTAGTACTATCTCCCCTGCAGTGATGCACCTGCAAAGAATTGCTGCATGGATGAGGGGAAAAGAGGAGGGGACAAGAGGAGGAACAATTGAAAAACAGGCAGAGAATGGTGGCTACAAAATGGGAGCCTATTTGCACCTTTTGTCTGTATTCTTTAAAAGTACAAAAACATTGGAGAAGTACAGTCTGCCAAAAAAAATTCCCAACAGATTTTTTGCGTGTGTGTGTGTGTGTGTGTGTATATCTCTCTCACACTTGGCAGAGAGAAAGAATACATTTTTACATACACAGGCCAACATCCATCAGAAATTTCTTCTGCACTAGAATATACCCTCTTATTACAATAAGAAGCACACTTTTTGAGACTGGTTCCTTTTCTTTGTAAAAGTGTAAAGCAGTACTCAGAAAACTATTAGAATTCAACCCACTGAATTCAACCTGTAGACTCAGGTTACATTTCAAGACTGAATCTAGTGTAGACAACAGGGCTACAACCCACAGTGTTTTTGCTGTGTTTAGTGAAGATGTGGTGAAAGAGCAGGACAGCAATACAATCTGAGTTTCTCTCTACCACAGCACTTAATATTAAAGTGTGAGATTTAATGCTAAATATATTAGCATTTTCAAACTAGACAGATTAAATGTAGCAAGGGTCAAAGGAACTATATATTCATACACCAGGTGTTCTCAAGTACTTCCCACTGGTAACTTGCTTCCCAGAAAGGAGAATTCTAAATTGCAGCTGTCCAGTTTTGTACTGCAGATGACTTTTGTTATGCAGCTGCTCAGTTAGCAGTGAGCGGCCTTTGGAGGCACTGTATAAAGCACTCTGGAACAAGCCTGAGAAAACTCAGGCAATAAATGGAGCAAACCTCTTCAGCAGGACCAAGATTTCAGCCTGATAGACAAGGACATTCTTAGTCACTTTAACTTTTACAATTTGTGCAAGTATTAGCTTAATATGAACAAAGTACTTGGTCTAAAATATTACATCTTCCATAATCAAGAATATTTTTAGACACTATCTCTACTGGAGTTATTCTATTAACAATAAAATCATATCAGGGTTTGTGCAGGGAAACAATTCAAAACTGAAGGATGGCTGAGTTCTGCAGGAAGCATGTTTTATTCAGACCCACAGGTATAGCAAACAATTGAAAAATGTATTTGATGAATAATCTATTTCCTCAGGCATTCTGGTATCTCATAAATAGTGGTATTAAACAACTACAAGGATCTTGATTAACAGAACCAACTGTTCCATTTTTTTCTTATGCCTCCAATGAATACGGTAACCTAGATAAACTGCAAAAATAGATCAAGAGACAAATAGAAAGAGAAAAAATTATATGGGTAAAAATTTCCACCTATACAGAAGTCCAACACCAGCTCTACATATCATGAAGTCCCACTTATGTATTTCAAGTGAGGAATTAACTGGCAACACTTGTAAAATACAGATTTTATCAAGGTGTCACCTTGTGACCTATATGAGTTTATTGCATGAACAGCTAGCAAAAAGAAGTACAGTCCTAAGTGCTGGCTTCTCGGCATACTGCCTTTCATACTGCATCTACTTTGGATGTTTTCCCTGTAATTCTTAAAACAGCTTTTTGTTAGCTTTGAGAAATGAAAACCTTGTAGTCCTGCAGAATGTTTCTAGTATCAAGAAAACAGATGTGTGACTACTGATAATGTCTTTGTGGGCTTTTGTAACACAAAAGAACTGTTTTATTGACAGAGCAGAGACAACAATTTCACCAAAGGAGATACTTTTTGAGAAGGTACTGGACACATGAAAATCTAGTTTCCTGTGGAAGTATCAACCTCAAATACAGCCTTGTTAGCACAACTAAGATGTGTACCACACCTTCTACATATGTACGGTATTTACTCATTAGGTGAAGCAAGACGTTAAGAAGACTCCATGAAGCCCTTTCCCCAAGCAATGTTCCATTTCAGAATGAAAAATAAGTATACTTAGTCTTGATAAGCATTTCTTCAATAAATTGACCATTTATATTAAATTACTTACACAACTGAAGTCAAAGTATCTGTATTTGCTGGTGCAACAGCACTGACAAAGCAAAGTTACGTCTTAAAATATTTGTGTGCATGTGTGTACATACACATACACTATCTTCATCTACAGAAATATAGAAATATATATACACAGGGGCACACCTGGAAAAAACCAAAATCTATAAAATGTATACCCCACCTTTAAGCTAAAGCAAGGCAAAGAACCTACAGAATTTACTTTGTAAAACAGAAAGACTAGCTATTAACAACAAATATTTTCTGACACCATATGTGTGACAGTATTAATTATCTAGGAGTCAAAATGTCCTCCAACAAATAGGCCCCATGTTATGAGGGAGATAAATAATCAGTTCATCTCAAATGTGAGAAATAAATGCTATCTTTGGAAAACTCCTACTACTGAGCAACAGAAAAAGCATAAGCCAAAAAAGATTTCACTATTTCAGCTAGGAAGAAAATATTACTACAGGTGTAACAAAAGCCACATCAGTGTTATACCAGGCAACCCATCATTGCTGTTACATCAGGCAACCCATTGTTGTTTAATTTTCAGTTGCTTTTCAGATAACAGATGATCACATAATCCATATACTGAATACAGATTTTTGAAGATGCTGCAAATGTGAAAAAAGTGGAATTCCTCCAAAAAGTGCAATCAGGTCATTCTCAAAAGCAATAAATGAACAATAAATGAATACTGTCTGCCACATATGGCTTATCCTCTGAGGAAGAGTTCTACTTCTCTTTTTTTTTTTTTTTTTTTTTTTTTTTGTAAAAATTACTTAGGAATCATTACAACATGAAATGGAAAACAAGCAGTCCTGCAGAATGAAGAACAAGACTCCTGAATATTTCATTAAAACACAAGATTTTAACAATACCATAAAAGATCATAAAGGCTGTCAATATCTTTTCTCTGTCTGCAGCTGTTGTAATAGCCTCAGCAAAATATAGGAACTAAAAGAAAATAAGAGGAAATCCTGGAGTGCAAAGGAAAGGTTGGAGAAAGAGAGACAGAAGGGAGCACTAGCAAGTCTGAGGGAAAACAGAGCCTGTATGAAGAAATATACCGTCAAGAAGGAATCGAAGAAGGGTTTACAGGCAAGACATAAGAGCTACACATCTGAGATGATTTGATCACCTGGTTTTCAAGATGTTAAGGAAGTTCGCATTCTAACAATTACCTTTGGATAAAGAAAGCATTCCTTGTGTACCCACAACTATATGTATCCTTTGTCCTTCAGCTCAAAGAAATATCTGAGCATAGGGGGTGAGCTTCCAAGCTATTTCATTTCTGAAACATGCACTACTAATAACTAACATGACAAACAATCTAGATTATGACAAAGGCAAGGCAGCAGGTTGTTTGAAAGAGCAGCTTCAAAATATTCTCATACATCCACATCAGGTAGCAAGAGCTGAGAGATGTTAATATGAAATACAATTTTCTGTTTAGAAGTCAGTTGAGATATGTAGAAACTCAATATATAGTCATCACCATAAAAAGTTAATTGCATATCAGTTCTGGTGACCCACAACTTCAAAAAAAGTCTTTGTGATGATTCAGTTTCTTCTAGGCAGGATAGAAAAGGCATAATCTCTTCCATCATAAGATGGAGTGATGCAACAACTTTCCTCATTCATTTTCAATTAGTTAGAAACTAGAAATACTCAGTAAACTTCAGACCACAGTCTGAAGTCTGGATCTATATCTATAGCACAACACATTTTTTCAAACATACCTTTCAGTCTAAATGAGATTCGTACGTTTTAATACCAAAAATACC